>NC_069006.1:21895832-21909588 GCF_001194135.2 Octopus bimaculoides
TTTCACAACCCTTTATTTGGTAATTTTGAAAAAGGTAAGAAAATAATTCAACATACAGCATTCCTAATCATTCAATGATAAATTTGCACATTTTTTTAACCAGCAATCCACCCACCTCCACCATCAACACCACACTATTTGATTTGTAAATGTGTGTGTGTGTGTGTGCGTGTGTTTGTGCATGTATGTGTGTGTATGTTGGATGTGTTAGTGAGTGTTGTGTGTTGTGTATGTCTGTAGTGTGTGTATGTGCCTATGAATGTGTATAAGTGTGTCTATATGTTATTTGTGCATGTATGCATTTGTGTGTGTGTGTGTATATATATATATATATATATATATATATATGTTTAAGTATATGTATGCATGTGCCTCTCTGTCTGTGTGTACACATGTACATCTATACTATAATTTTTTTTTCTAATGCCTTGGAAATCTGCTCAAGTTTTGTTGTTAGTTGGTGTCATAATAACGTAACAATAAATATTAGCTTTAGCGTAGGTTGTTACAGTTTTCTCATGGTAAGGCATTAAAACATAGAATGAGAACAATGATTTAATTAAGCCATAACAATGCAGAGGAACAATAGAGTATTGTTTGCCACACAATCAAAGTACTAATGCATATATACAAAGCTGTCTTTGCTCAAGTATATAATTAAGAACCTCATGTGAAACATGAGGTTTTCGGTTTTTAGTTCACCAGGTGCTTGAAAATGGTAAGATTCAGCATCTTGCTTATTACACGTGTGTTGTATGTTGTTGTGTTTGCATGTATACATGTACGTGTATGGTGTGTGTTGTATGTGTGCTATGTGTGTGTATGAGTGTGTGTGTGTGTGTGCATGCACATGTATATGTACACATATATATCATATATGTGTGTGTGTGTGTGTGTATTGGTAGATGTACACATATACGAATATGTATACATACACACATATATACACACAATTATATATATATATATATATACACTACAGACACACATATACATACAGATTGACTCTCATATGCATACTAATTCACAAATGTAAATTTTCCAAAGAAAAGTTGCTTCCTCACTTCTCTTACTGTGTCATGTTATGTATTATGTGAATGTGTGTTAATTTGAGATAATAATAATAATAATAATAATAACGATAATAATAAAATATTGTTATTATTATCATTATTATTATTAATGTAACAAATTAATACACACACACACACACACAACCACAATAATAATTATTATTATTTTGTTTTATTTTAAATTTCATTTTCTATTTAGCTTTATTTTCAAAGCTACAATATCAGAAAGAGAGCGCGGTGAGAGGTAGGAAAGGAGAAAGAGAAACTACGACACACATGTTTCATGTACCGAAACATCAATCTGTGACATTAAATGAATTAATTTTTTTTTTGTTTTTATGAAACTTTATGCTTCCTCGTTAGTAAGGCAAATGTAAATGATGATCATATTTAAAGTTTTAGTTTACCATATTGTCTGAAGATGAACAAGAAGTAGAAGAAGAAGAACAACAACAACCAAGGTTACGGTAAGTAATGGGAAATTGTGGAACTGATTTCAACATGGAATATGGAATCATCATCATCATTTTATGTCCACTTTTCCATGCTTACATGGGTCAGATGAAATTTGTTGAAGCAGAATTTCCATGACCAGATGCCTATCCTGTCACCAACCCTCACGTATTTCCAAGTAGGAGTAATATTTTCCCATAGCTAGAAACATTTTCAAGGGAAAACAACCTCACTTGTATGATGATGATGCTCATTTACAACAATCATGTGCTGCCCTGATGAAGTTACACACACACACACACACACACACACATATACATACACACACACATCAATATTAATATCTATATTAATCAAAGTGGACAGTATTATATATCCATTACGACTGATCTTACCAATTGGTTTCGCACTAGGGATTCAACAGAATGTTAGGTAACAGTCCGATTATGTAACCTGCACTCATCAGAGGCAGCTGTTATGGAATGAAATATAATGACCACTCTCTATTGATGGAGGTACATAAATACATATGGTTTGTGGTTGCTGTGAAAAAGATGAAATGAATCAAGCAGGGGATTGAGTTAAGAGTTATATCCCTTGGTGCCAAAATACATATATATCATTATCTATCAATTTCTCTCTCTCTCTCTCTCTCTCTCTCTCTCTCTCTCTCTCTCTCTCATATATATATATATATATATATATATATCAAACCATGCTGAAACATATTTTGTCTTGGGAGGTTCATAATGCCAATATTAATCACACACACTGGTCCTATTTCACGTCTTTTTTTTTTCCTATTTGCTTGAATCTTTAACCACTTAATTAACCAATTAATTACTCATTAACTCAATCAATAATTCAGAGACCTGAAACAGACCTGGAGTAGAGAAAACGTCATCAATCAGGTTATAGATGGCAATGAAAAGACTTTGATAAACCTCGCTGATTGATTAATTGAATAAATGATCCATCAAACAATTGATGAGTTAATTGGTTAAGTAATTAAATATTTAATCAAAATGATGAATGAAAAATAAAGAAGTGAATAAAATCAGTGCATGTATTTATTATTAGAATAATGAACCTCCCAAGATATAACGATAAAAATGGCAAAATTAATTTGATTATAGGAATTATTCTCACTAATATGTTTTCATTAATTTTTACAAATGTCAGTTTTGGTAGGGTTAATGAAAGAAATGGAGTTTCGAAATTTGTTTTGTGGTCATTGAGAGTAAACTATGGAATCTGTAGCAAAAGTGATTTACTTTTGTCATCTATGTTCAATTTGTTAGTTTTCTGTCTTTTTGAGTTTATTTCATTTCTAATGTGTTTTCTACTTTCATATAATTATTAGCAATGAAATTAGAAATACAATGTTGATAGGTATTATGCTTAATTTTGTGTAAATTTTTTGCTTTGGCAAATTGAATAACATACAATTTTTTTTTTATATATTTTGTACAGATTGTTATTTAATTTCATCTGATAGCAATTGTGATTTCCCAGAATTTTTTTTATTTTTAATTAGTAGAAATAGTTCCTCTGTAAACAGATGAAGCAATATAGTGGTGGAGAGACAGTTGTATGATTTAAGTCCAAAATTAGGATTGCAATTTGTGGTATTTTGTTTATCAGAAAACGATGCATGCACCAAGAAATTTCACTTAATTTCTCGCAGAAGATATAGGAATGTTTTTCATCAACAAGTTCTTCAACAACCATGACTTCAACAATTTTGGTGGCAGTTGGTTATATTTTACTTGTTTCAGTCATTGGAGTGTGGCCATGCTGGGGTACCACCTTGAAGGGTTTAATTCAACAGACTAACCTCAGCACTTATTTTTAAGCCAGATACTTATTCTATTAGTCTCTTTTGCTGATCCTCTAAATTATGGGGACATAAACAAACTGACACTAGTTGCCGAGTGGAAGTGGGGAACAAACATGCACATAACATGACAGGCTTTTTTCAGTTTCTAAATCTACAGAGCTGATGAAATTCATTCACAAGGTTTTAGTCAGACCCCACCCACCATATTCGCTGGACATTACCCCATCTGATTATCATTTATTCTGCAGTCTTCGAAATCATTTGGATGGAGAAAATATGAATTCTGTAGATGGGGTCAGAACAGTACTGCAGGAGATATAAACATCATAGACGCAATGCTGTGGGGGCAGGATCTCAAATTACTTTCTGAACAGATTGTGTCCAAAACAAACAGGCAACCAACCTAACATACATAAATACATACACACACATACTATAGATAAAGCTGAATTTATGGTGTTTGTGGCAGAATGCAACTTCTGAATTCACATGCTACAAATGATAATGATAAGTGGAACAATGAAAATCTGTAAGATGATACATAAAAGAAGATGCTTTCCTTTGCAACTATGCAACCAAGCAAGCAGATGATAAAAATTAACTCCAAATTAAAAAGAAAAAAAGAACATACAAAGATACATGCATATTTGCACACCCACACATATAAGTGTGTGTGTGCGTATGAGTGTTTGCATATATATATACATACACACACATATATATATATATGCATGCATGTATGTATGTATGTAAATATATATATATATATACACACACATGTGTCTGTGTGCTGATGTGTTTGAAGAGAGAGTAAGAAAGAAAGAGAGAGAGAGAGAGAGAGAAAAATAAGACAATTTTATAGTGATTTGCAGTTTTCTTCAAGTGTTATGTTTAATTTAGAAAAATAACAGAATATTCTTCAGGGTGAGTGGTTGACAGAAAGTAACTATTATCATCATTTGCTAATGAGAAAAGAATTCCCTTTGCATAGAAATGGAAGTTGATTGCGTAAATTATGCATTCAAAATGTGTTTTCTATTTTTTTTTTGAAAAAATGTGTAAAAAGAAAGCTTCTATGAACTTGAACACATGTTTAACTCTTTTGGTGACAATTAGTCTGGCACTTTTGTAGTCAGATGATATAAGATATCTCACTTTAAATTGTCCATACCAAAATCTTATGTAAGAATGTTTTAGTTTTATCGGCTATCTTTTACTTATTTCAATCGTTCGACAGCAGTGAATGCTGGGCATCGATTTGAAGGGTTTAGTGGAACAAACTGCCCTAGAACTTTGGCTTTTTTTTTTTTTAATTTTCTAAAGTCTTGTACTTACTCCATTGACCCCTTTCGTTGAACTCTTAAATTACAGGGACGTAAACAAACCAACACTGGTTGTCTGGTGGCGGGAAAAACACATGCACACACACACACTTTTATGCAGTTTGTGTCGATGAAATTCACTCACAATATATTTGTTGACCCAAGGCTATTGTAGAAAACACATGCTCAAAGTGCCACTCGTGGGGGTAGAGTCTATAGGCATCTCCTCCGTAGGGTGTTATCAGAAATAACTGTTATTACACTTTCTGACTAGATTCCCAAGCATGACCAACCGAGACTATGGGTATTATCCAACCATCTAATTCTTGGTCTACTCTACTCTTAAGACTCCGGCCAATTGGCTCAGCTTGTAGAATGTCTTTCCTGTGACATTTTAACAGCCTCACAGACTATTAACCAAAAACAAAAAAAATCATGCAAACTCAAGAAGATAGCAGCTGTTGATGACTACAACACAAAACTACTGGAGGAGGAGCAGCAGCAGAAATAGGAGAAGGAATAGGAGCAGAACCTATGAATTTGTAAAATTAATGAGTCATCATTTTTCTCAATACAAATGTACCACCACCTCCATCACAGGTTCTTGTGCACTTATAATTTACCCCCACCCAAACACCACCACCACCAGGTAGTAAAAATGGTTCCCCACCCATGACATATAAGATCCCTCCTCAATTGCTTGTTAATTATTAGTTTTCATAGGAAATTATTTCACATAAAGTTTAGTGCAAAATAGCACTGTTGCTAACCTCTACTGCACTTCAACGCTTTAAAACTGAAATTTCATTGTAAGTAGGCAAGTGGTGTGTGTGTGTGTGTGTGAATGTATGTGTGAGAGTGGTGTGTGTGTGTGGGAGAGAGAATAGAGAGAGAGAGATAGACAGACAGACAAAGAGTGCAATCAAAAGAATTTTTTTATATAAAAGACCAGAATTTCAAATTTTCTTTAATGAAGGACATTCATTCATTGCTGTGTGATAAAAAATAAAAAAAAGTATCAAATAAAAATTAATCTTTTTTTTTTTGAAATGACAGACAGATTAAATTCATTTAATTTACAAAAAAAAAATAAATAATAAATATGAATAAAAAAAAATTTAAAAAAAAGGACAATTTTTCAGCAAAAATATGGCAGCCTCATCAAACAAGAGCTGTTTTGCCAAGTACTTGTTAAATTTCTTTTCTGAATTATTGGATTTGAAAAAATTCTGGTATTTAAATATGAAGATAATAATAATAATGATGACGATAATAATAATAAAAATAAAAATGATTTCTTTTTTTGTCTGCCACAGGGACATCAGATGAGGGGGACATTACAAAGACAACATTTTGTGTATGTGTGTGGTGGGGAGTTACATAGAA
Organism: Octopus bimaculoides; assembly: GCF_001194135.2. NCBI lineage: Eukaryota > Metazoa > Mollusca > Cephalopoda > Octopoda > Octopodidae > Octopus > Octopus bimaculoides. The sequence goes on from NC_069006.1 coordinate 21,901,907, forward strand.
GATGAGGGGAAAGGAAGAGGAAAGGGTGAAATAAGATATAGGTATATATGGCTGTGTCGTAAGAAGTTTGCTTCCCAACCACATGGCTCTGGGTTCAGTCCTATGGTGTAGCACCTTAAGCAAGTGTCTTCTACTATAACTTTGGGTTGACCAAAGCCTTGTGAGTGGATTTAGTAGACAGAAACTGAAAGAAGCCTGTTGTGTGTGTGTGTGTATACACACACACACACAATTTATATATATATACAGGGTGCGATAGGTAAATTGTTGCCATTTTATACTTTTAATTTTGTGCATACACATTGTTTGATTTTGATTTTGTCAACTACACAGTATGGTAGGATCAGCTGGGCACTATCTGTGAGAAAAACAGCACCATGATGCAATTCACTCTGCCAGAAATTTGGTACAACATGCTGCTGAAGCTCCAATACGAACATTTCAGAGAATCTGGGTGTCAATCTGAGAGCATGCAATCAAATTTAGGGGGAGAGTGTAAGTCCTTTACATATCAACATCTGTGATAAACTGGTACTTATTGATAAATCATTTGTGAAAGCCTGTAGGCCAATATCTGCAATCATGGTGATGTAAGTGTGATGATATTTTCCTCTTGCATCACCATGAAGTGGGCTCCACAGGACTGTATGTACATATAAAGCTATGTATATTTAGATATTATCCAAAAGCCTTGTTTTTGCTTTTTATGATTGTAGTATGTGATTGTGGTTGGGGGTAAGGAGATCTTGCTGCTATTTCTAACAAGTTATAGTAGAAGCTCTTTTATTGATTTGATATGGAGAATATATGAGTAAAGGGTAAAAAAACAAAAATCTTTAAAAATTCCGTTCTAATTTTTTCTATTGAATCACTATTATCATTATTGTAGTAGTAGTTGCTGTTGGTATTGTTGTTATTGTTGGCAAAAATTATAGAACAAAATCTGTTCATAAATTGAATGTAAAAAATTTACATTTTAAAGTCCAAATGTTTGAAAAAATGTTTTCTTTTATTTTGTTTTTTCTTTTCTTTTTTGAAAAGATCAAAAGTTCCAGAATCAAAAAAAAAAAATGTTTAGAAAACTCTCTTTTTTGAAGAAATAGTAGTAGCTGTAGCAGTGGTGGTGGTGGTGGTAGTAGTCGTTGGAATTGTAGTAGTAGCAAATTAAAAATTCTCCACAATGGAAATGTTTATTGCAATAGAAATAGTTATGAAGAATATTTAAATGGAAAAAAATTAGTAAAAAAAAAAAAAAAAAGATTTATAGGACAACTAACTGATTAGGAAGAGAATTAGTTTTGATGAGGTGCCACTAAATGAGGACAAATGTGAATACAAGTGGACAAGTGTTGGAAATGGGGTTCCTCCAAAGGATCTCTGGACTAACGTTATTCAACAAGATGCATAGCTTGGAGATAAGGAAGTCTCTCCATGCTGAGCTGTGACTTCTTCACATTCACAGGTCTCAGCTCTGCTACTATGAACATGTGATTAGTAAGTCGGAAGAAAGAATCACATGACAGATTCTTCAAGCTGAGCCAACCAGCTAGAGACGAAAAGATAGTCCAAGAATGAGATGGTTGGATGATATCCATAGTCTCAGTTGGTCGTGCTTGGGAATCCAGCCAGAAAGTGTAATGATGGATGCTTATGATAGGACCCCATGAAGGAAGTGCCTAAGGATTCTACCCCAACAACTGACAGGAGACCTAGTGATAGAACAAGAATGAGATGGCTGGATGATGTTCATAGTCTTAGTTGGTCATTCTTGGGAATCCATCTGGAAAGTATAATGGCCATTGCTTCTGATAGGACCCTACGGAGGAGTGCCTGAGGACTCTATCTCTGTGACTCTATCAAGAAAAGTGGGCAGAGAAGATGGATGGATAGGAGCTCTTAGTTAGAATAAGCCATTATATTTGGCATTCACTGATCTGGAGAAGGCTCTAGATTAGGTTCCACACTCTGTAGTTTGGTGGTTTGCTTAGAAAACTAGGTGTGGATAGATGTCTTGTGAAAGCTGTGCAAGTAACATACAAGGAATTAGTCATAAATGTGAGAGTTATTCATGAGTTCAGTGAAGTGTTTAGTAAAATGAAAGGTTTTGCACAAGAGCACAACAGATCACCTGGTCTGGGAATTGAAACCAGAATCTTGCAATCATAAGAGCAACACTGTAACCACTAGGCCACACACCTTCACTAATGATACAATTATTGAGGGTTAATGTAATATCAACTACACTTTAGAATGCAGTACTCCATCATGGCCACACTGCAATAACTAAACTCATGAAAGAATACAAGAACTAAAAAGAAAAATCAGAATGAAAACTTACCAAAAAAAACCCCCCTCAAAATACAAAAAAGAAGGTAAGTGGGGGAGGGGAACAAACCAAAAGAAAAACCAGAAACTAACTCTGGAATTCGACAACACAGAGAAAATATATTTATTTTTAGCTGTTCATATTTTTTTCTATGACATAAGGGACTTAGCCATTACATGGCAGCCAGCCTCAAGGGTGGATAGATGAGATAAAATTTTTTCTGCTTTCTTTTTTTTTTTTGTGTGTGTGTGTGTGTGTATCCCCCTCAGTATCTTTCATTTTACTATATCGAGTCTACAGAATAAATAAAATAGAAGAAAAAAAACAACGAAAAAAATGGAAAAAGAAAATTAAAAAAAAAAAAACGAAAAGAAGGTTAGCCTGCTGTGAAATAGTAAAAAAAATAAATAAATAAATAATAGAAAAAAAGCTGTGTGTATGTGTGTGTGTGTGCAGACAGTAAATTTTAACAGGATGAAGCTTGATTTGATCAATAAAATAAGAAGATTCAGAGAAATACGGCTAGAAATTCTTCTTAAAGTAATGCTAAAGTAATAGACAAGTGTGAGCAGTGGAAATAATGTTGAAGATGTAGAAATGAGGAGTTTGTCTATTTGTCTATGTAAGCAATGGTATGGGTTTATGATATCAGATTTAGTGTGGTTTGTTACTTGTTTCTCTCTTTCACCAGTAAGTATTACTTTAAGAATGAAACAGTGATAAAAATCATAATAATAAAAGTAATAGCAATGATGATGAAGATAATAATAATAGTAATAATGATAATAATAATAGTTATAATGATAATGATAAAAATAATAGAAATGATAATGATAATAATAAAAAAAGTAATATTGATAATAATAATAATGATGAAAGTAGTAATAGCAATAACAATGATATGGATGATGATAATAATAATAATAGTAATAATGGTAATGATAATAATAGTAATAATAATAAGGATAATGATAATAGTAATAATAAAGATGAAGATGATGTTGACAGAGTTGGTATTGTTTGGTAAGTATTAAATGAAATGGAAAAGATTAGCAAGCTTTAACCTTTCAGTAATTCAACTGAAATTACGTCCTGTTTCTATTAATTAATAAATCTTTCTTTATGAGATAATTTGCCATAATGCACAATACTGCAACAGTAATAACAACAACAGCAATGATATTAAGAAAAGCTGTAACATGATTGAGGATGACAAGACAACACCCATAAAAGTAGGGCTATTGGCATCGAAACTGGCAACTCCATAGAGCATGCTGAACAAGAAGAGTGTTGCTTCTATTTGGATACCCTGGAGGATAAAGAAATAAAACCTGTCAGAGGGTGAATGAAATCAGGAGTCAACAGCCATTGAAGTAGTATTTCTTTATTGTTGTTGCTGGCACACTGGACAAAATGCTTAGCAGCCTTTCTTCCAGTTCTTTAGGTTCTGAGTTCAAATACTGTTGAAGTCAACTTTGCCTTTTTACCCGTTCATTGGGAAAATAAAGAACCAGTTAAGTACTGGGTTGATGTAATTGATTTCCCCAGCATCCTCAAAATTGCTGGCCTTGTGCCAAGATTAGAAAGAATTATTGTTTCTGGAGTTGCCATTGTTATTAACCTATCTAACCATTATAAACTGTATGACCAGCACAGGATGGTAACAATAACGATAAGATTCTCAACACCATAAACTATTGAGACTACCTTTGGTAGGGTTAGACCTACCACAAAGGGAATAGGGTCTCTTTAGTCTTGGCGGGCAGCCCCTAGAAGTGGTGTCTTAATAGAGACACTTATGGCTGTAACACTTTAATGTCACAATCCTCTTTATAAGTGTAATATCAGATAAAAAGAATTATCACAATAGTAATAATGAGCTGGGTCCTCAAGTAAAGGTCTCCTGCATCGCAAATATCTCACTTTGCAACAAGAAGGACCTGGTTGTTATAAAAATACTGCCGCAAGAATTAAGAGATGGTGGTCTCCAAGTTGTAACAGAATTATTATGAATTGTTATAATAGGAGTGAATTTGCCAAAATAGCATACAAGAAAAAGATGCATGAAAAATGGATAGAAAAAGACATGTTTACTACAACAGAACAAAGACTTGTACACCAGAGAAATCTAATCATGAAAGGACAATGGATATCCCAGCTGGAGGTGGAAGACATCTTCGAAATAGTGAAAAGCTGAAGAACATGGTTAAATAGAAAAAAAAAATTGACCAATAAATAGGAAAAAGACCAATAAATGGTCAGGAGAGAAATAATCTTTTCTTCTCTAGGGAAAAGGTCTGGAATTTTTGTAGGGAAGGGTTTAGTTGATTACATCATCCCTAGTGCTCTACTGCTACTTATTTTATTAAAGATGAAAGGTGAAGTTGACCTCAACAGAATTTGAACTCAGAATGTTTGGCTGGAAGAAATGCCACAAAGCATTTTGCCTGGTGTGCTAATTATTCTGCTAGCTCGTTGCATTCAGGAGAGAAATAACAGCCAGGTTTAAAACACAGTTTACTTCATGGAAGGAGAAAAATAATACATAGGATGGAAGGAGCTTATTTCAAAATTTAAATAAGACATAGATTAGTGAAAGAATGAGATTACTAGCTTTGAGAAGAATCAATGACTAAATAAAGTAATAAAGAGGCTAGAGGATAATGTTGCAGGAAGATCAGGTAATGGAATCAGCTGTAAGCAAACCTGAAGAGAGATGGACTCTGCCAAGACTCATCCAAGAGACACAAGCTGTCGTAGCAACACCTCTACAAATTTTAGGCCTCGTGCCTACATTAGAAAGGATTGTTATTTCAGTGGCAAGTTGGCAGAATCATTAATTAGTGCATAGGACAAAATATGTGGTGGAATTTCTTCTAGTTCCTTACATTTCGAGTTCAAAGGCAGCCGAGGATGACTTTGCCTGTCGTTCTTTTGGGGTTGATACATACACCTGTAGACTTTTAGGCTGAAGGTTTTGAGACCCCGGAGAACACAAAGTTTCTGGTCTAATCATCAGTTGGCAGATGTCTTAGGATTAATAAATATTGCCATGGATTATAAGGGAAGGATAGGGGAGAGAGATGAAGAGAGAAAGGGGACAGAGGAGAGGAAGAGGAAAGAGGGGGAGAGTGAAATGCAAGAAAATTACTTTCTCCTTGTTTTGTCAAGAACTCCTTTCTTTTTTGTACCTCACTTTCTCCTCTCACATGCAGTGACAGATACACAAGAATACACAGCCTCTCCCTCTATCACATGTCTCTCTCTCACCTGCACACACACACACACACACACGCACACACAAAGACATCCTTTCTCTCCTTCACACACACACACGCACATAAAGGTATCCTCCCTCTCCTTCACACACACAGACATCTCTCTCCTTCACACACATACCCACTCCTAGACAGATACTCTCTATCACATGCAATTATATATACTCACATATACAGACACACATGGCCATTTACAGTCTGTCTGCCTGCCACCTGTCTTGCTCTCTCTCTCTCTCTCTCTCTCTCTCTCTCACACACACACACAGAGGCACAGGCCACACACACACACACACACAGAGGCACAGGTCACACACACACACACACACACACAGAGGTTCATTCAGAGACAAATACTCTATCATACACAAAGTGACACATACTCACTCTCACATATACAAACAAACTCATATGAACACTTACTTTCACAGACACACATACACACACTTACAGACAGATACTCTCTTCTCTCTCTCTCTCTCTCTCTCTCTCTCTCTCTCTCTCTCTCTCTCTCACACACACATACACAAATTCTATCACATGAAATTACATATACTCACTTTCACATATACAGTCACATAGCCATTTACTTTGTGTGTCTGTCTCTCTCTCTCTCTCTCCCATACACACATAAAGACACTTTCACAGACTGACACTCTAACACACAGAGTAACATATACTCACTTTCACATATACAGACGCACTCATATAAACCCTTACTTTCACAGACACACATACACACACTCACAGACAGATAAACTCTTCTCACTCTCTCTCACACACACACATACATACATAACACTATACAATGTATTAAACAACATTTGAAGTCTGTGAATTCTGTGAACAATGTTGATTGATTCCATCATTAATTAAGTCAGTATGCTGTAAACATGTCAATTTGGAGGAAACATTAGAAAGTATAATTTTAGTTAAAATAACTAAATCAAATAATTAGTATTATAATGCAATATAATGTCGTACAATGCATTGTATACTGTAAGGTGTGTGTGTGGTCTTTTTTTTTATCATCTCTAACTAAGTACATTATATTACAGCGTAAATTATATTACATTACAGTACTAATTATTTGATTAGTTATTTTAATTATACAATCATGTGAAGTTAGTTAGAGTGAACAATTGAAAAACTAATTTATTCTTTAAACATTCTGAGTTTTCTATGCTAATCAGTGAACTTGTATAAATTACTTGGTGATTGTAACCTCTTCTTGTTATTTTGTAAAAATAGTGAGGTTTATGGTTCATTGAGGGTGGTCATGGTATGATCATAGTATGCTGTCTCTTAGAGTTATCCCCTGGTCTTGCTGAAATAATCAAAAGAAGTCAAGGGCTGAAACACTTGCCTGAGATGGCAGTGAGGATTCTTCTCTGAAGACCTTCTGCTGTTCAGCGCTTTTGAGACTTTCTTACCACCACTTGTGCTAACCCCAGTATTTGATCTTTAAAAGGGGAGAGGTTGGTCAAAAAAAAAAAAAACCAAACTTGCTATCTTTAACTTGTTTTTCATGCCTATCATTACTGAAATGGGGTTCCTCTGGAGGGTGTCTGGAGTAACAACATTACAGGACAGGGTGCATAACTTGGAGATCAGGGAACCTCTCCAGGCTGAACCACTAGTTCTTCCCATTGAGAAGTCATTACTCTGGCACCACAGATATGTGATTAGAATGTCACAGGAAAGGATTATAAGACAGATTCTTCAAACTGAGCCAACCAGCAGGAGACCTAAGAGTAAATCAAGAATAAGACCATTGGATAATATCCATAGTCTCATTTGGTCATGCTTGAGAATTCAGCTGGAAAGTGTAATGATAGTTGTTTCTGGTAGGAGCTATGATGGACTCAAGTCTTTACCATGACTGACTAACTAAGTGTATATAAGTGGACAATTTTCCATATAGGAAACTGTTCATACAAACTGAAATTCCAGCAGGGATGATCTCTTTGTCATAGATTATAATACAGTAAATTCAATACTGTAATACCATAACTTCCATTCTTGGATTTTCTATACATATGATATATATATATATATATATATATATATATATATATATA
>NC_069006.1:21910255-21912606 GCF_001194135.2 Octopus bimaculoides
TATATATATATATATAGAGGGAGAGAGAGAGAGAGAGAGAGAGAGAGAGGGAAATGGAGGGATAAAATAATCAATAGTTGAAGGAAGTAGTTGAAGTGTGTCTACGCAATTCTAATTTTAAGAAGGGGAGAAAGTCATTGATATTAATATGAAATGAGTTCAAGCTTGCTGATAAAGATTTTGTTTTCAAAATGTTTTGAATTTTCCAAAAGAACATTTGGAATTTAAGGCAAATTTTTTTTCTTACTTTAGTAGTCAAGGGAAGGATTCTGTCTACATTGTCTAGTTTAGATTTCCTGAGTGCTCCAGAATGAAGACGTGATTCCAAGAGACCTAGTGCGGTCTTATGGCATTAGCATACTAGGCAGTTGTCCATGAGCCTCACTGGCCTAGGGACCCAATTCTGGTACTGATTTGCCCAGAGGTGTATAACACCGTTAAGAAGGCTCTGATGAGATCTGATCCAACATTTCTACAATAATAGAATCCTTACTCAATCTATTTAAGTGGGAGAGGTCACCTTAATTTTGAAGCTTATGCTTAAATATAAATTTTAAGTAGAGAAAGAATAAAGTGTGTTATTAAAAATTTAAAAAAAATAATGGACAAAACTGAAAGAAAGAAAATATGGTATTAGCGTGAGTAGGTGCAGTGTTAGTGAACAATTTTAGACTAATAATTTTGGTGATTTTGTTAATTAATTAGTAGCTAGTAGTTAGTATTGTGCATAGAATATTTGTATAGTATATGATGAAAACATTTGAATCAATTCCCATCTTAACTAGCCTCAAAAGATGGAGAAACAATGTTAATAACAGATCCAGCCTTACCTGGACCTGGATTCTGGTGGCTGTCGTCATATTGGATGGACGTCATTGGTTGGGAGCCTACTTCACTTAGACAAGGAGACGACAGCCCAGTTTGACTGAAGAAGCTATTCAAAGAAGATGCTAAGTCAGCAAACTGCTCAGGACTTAAAGACCAGTTATTCATATCAGCTAGACGGATGTTTTCAACAAGACCTGTAAAAACAACAAGGAAGACTGGGATGCTGCATTGAATTCTAACTAATATCATTTTCATGTTTACTTTGTTAGGGTGATCAAAGTAAAAAGACATAATGTTGAACAAGCAACTTGTAATTTATAAAAGAAAAAAATATATATAAATATATAGGCACAGGCATGGCTGTGCGGTTAAGAAGTTCACTTTGCAACCAGGTGGATTTTAGTTCAGTCCTACTGTCTAACCAATGCCAGCATGGAAAACAGACGTTAAACGATGATGAAGATGATGATGAAATGACTTAATTTCCCACCATGTCAGAATACGATCTAGGAACTCTGAAAAGATGTAACTAGATAATGTAAGTAAACTAGTATGGCGCCCTCTATTAATCTATCATTCCACACCTTCAGCATTCCTCCAATCACTGAGGTATTAATAATTTCCTATTGGCAAAAACTGAATTGAATAGCAGTTCAATATTATATTATTGATATATCTTATTTAAGATTTCATTTATTATTATCATTTTTTTAATTCAATTTAATAACAAATGTTATAATAAATTTGGATGTTTTTGTTTTTTCTTTTAAGTTTAGTTTCATATTAAGCCAATATTTTATTTACAACACATACAGAATTACGATTTTTCCCTTCTTTCTCCTCGTCTTCAGCCTCCTTTACACCTCCTCCTCATTTTTTTTCCCCTCTTCAATATTTGAAATGTTTAACAGTCATGCAGTAATGAGTTTTACTGGATCTGGCTGACTACTTCAGACCATCCCAATTTTACTGTACAATATAAATTATACACATGTAATTTATACTACACACACATATTATATTATTATAATATATATAGATGTTACAGAGTGACTTAAAGGTTGAGAGTTCCATGTATTGGCACACACACACACACACACACACACACACACACACACATATATATAAAGACATCGTGTAATATGTGCAGTGTCTCGTTGTTACATAAGCAGATTTACAGTAAGCTTAAGATCAATATACAATGGTTTAACATTGCACTGATTGCTATATTGACTGGTTGATTGATTGAAAGTATTTTGAGTCCCTGTTAGCCTGATATACATTGGAGCCCCTCCAAGTTATTTGCCAGGAACATTTAGATCCCCCACTACTTGAAATATGCATATAGGAACAAGTGTGGCTGTGTGGTAAGAAGCTTGCTTCTCAAGTACATGATTCTGGGTTCAGTCCCACTGTGTGGCACCTTGAGCAAATGTCTTCTACTATAGCCTCAGGCTGATCTGACCAAAGCCTTGTTAGTAGATTTGGTAGTCAGAAACTGAAAGAAACCCATCATATATATA
>NC_069006.1:21912616-21916392 GCF_001194135.2 Octopus bimaculoides
GTGTTTGTCCCCCCACCATTGCTTGACAACTGATGTTGGTGTTTATACCTCCCTATAATTTAGTGGTTTGGCAAAAGAGACCAATAGAATAAGTACTAGGTTTACAAAGAATAAGTCCTGGGGTTGTATAAATGTGTATATGTATATGTATACATGTATATCTATCTATCTATCTCTCTCTCTCTATATATATATATACACACACACACACACATATATGCACATAAATACATACACATATTCTTCCTTCTCCTCTCTTTGTGTGTTTGAATCTACCAACTTTCTGCTCTTTCACTCGCATCTTTACTTTAGCTCCCACTCTTAGTCTTACCCAGCTTTGCATTACTTAGAATACTTTGCATTACTTTTTCTCAATTTGCCTCATTTTCTCTTTTCATTGATTCCTCTATGTCCACTCCCCCTCTCTCTCTTTCTCTCTCTATCTATCTTTCTCCTTTCACCATTATCAACACCACTAGCATGACAAAAACAACCAACTGTATGTTTCTCATTCTATTTGTGTTACTTCCCTTAGAATTACTGAAAAGATAGGAATGGACTACTGTTTTAATATACAGATAAATTATTTCATGTGTGTGTGTGTGTGTGTGTGTGTGTGTGTGTGTGTGTGTGTGTGTGTGTGTGTGTGTGTGTGTGTGTGTGTGTGTGTGTGTGTGTGTGTGTATGAATCTATGTATGAAATAAATTTTACTGCACACTTGATAAGATATTGATGATTTTAGAATATGTGTAGCCACAAGAAAAAACGTTTATATATATATATATATATATATATATACATACACACACACACACAGATGTGTGTGCGTGTGTGTGTATTAAAAAAATAAAAATTAATATTTTTTATATCAGAAAATAGAAAAATGAATATATCATAAAATAAAATAAAAGCATAATTATATGTCCGTAGTCACCATTTAGTAATTAGATTTTTCTGATAAATTATATTTCTTAATACAATAAATCCTATAACAATAAACTATATATATATATTTTTTTTCTTCTTTTAGTTCTTATTTTAAATTACTTTGGAGAAGATACAATAAAATTTTTTTTAAAATAAAGAAGAATAAGCAAAAGGTACACACACACACATACACACATACCTACATATATACATACTTACATACATATGCACACTCATATACACAGAACACAAGAAGACATACAGATAAAATTATTTAGCATTAAAAAAAATGAATTAAACTACAACCAATATTCTAATTTATATAAACCCCACTCCTCTGGAGATGAGATAAACTTGGGGTCAACTTGTAGAAGCAACAACCAACCCAAATTTTGCTTTTCTCTGGAAAAACTGGCAGAATAGTGAGAACATGGAAGAAAATATCTGAACCTATTTGTTACTATGTTTCTGTTGAAACACACTGCCGTTGTTTAAATCAGAAGCCATGTTAGTCAAATATCTGCTGGTACAGATCAGTAATCAGTGTTGATGATTGGTACATACTTTATTTTATCAACATCTTCTCTCTTTTCCAACAGGATTGACCAGGTGCTTGTGGGGCTGCATAGTAAGGTGCTTGTTTCCCAGTTACATGGTTCCAGATTAAGTCACATTGTGTGGCACCTTAAACAGATTTCTTCTACAATAGTCACAAGCTCACCAAAACCATGTGAGTGGATTTGGTAGATGGAAACTGAAACAAGGTCGTTGTATATATGTGTGTGTGTGTGTGTGTGTGTGTGTGTGTGTGTCTTTGTGCCTGGGTTTGTCCCACCACCACCACTTGATAACTGGTGCTGGTGTGTATATATCCCAGTAACTTAACAATGCAGCAAAAGATACTGATAGAATAAGTACCAGGCTTATAAAAAAAATTTAAAATTCGTCAAGGTGGTGCCCCAGCATGGCCATAGTCTGATAACTGAACAAGTAAAGCAATAGATACATATACGCACACATACATATATGTGAATTATGAATCAAAAATTATTTATAATCGCTAGTTGTTAAGTTTCTACAAAATATATTACACACACATACAAAATCATGGAATGGTCACAGCTAACTGTAACCATTCTGTCTTTCATTTAGACACATTGTATTGACGTTTCCATTCTCCAATGAGTCTTTATTTTTAAAATGATATGCTGTGAAGTGTATGAGATTTGGTTGATACTTCTAGCTGGTTGAGTGACCCATACTGGAGTCTGTTTCTTAGTTCAGATCTGGATACTCATAGTGTCTTTGACTGGTGTTGGCTCAATTAGGAAAGACCTGGGGTTAACAAACAACACTCCGCCACCTCTTTCCCCTCCTCTTCCTACTACTACTGCTGTCGCGACCACTACCACCACTACCACTTTATCTCATCACCTTTTAAAATAATTTTTATTCAAAATATTATTTGGTTCACTTCTTGCATTTCATCAGAATATAAAAAAAAATGTAAATAAAATTCACCAAATAAAACAATAAAAGGAAGAAAACTATAATGGATAAGTACAGTCAACTTGCTTATAAAATAGAATGATTTATATATATATATATGTATATATATATATATATATATATATATATATATATATATATATATATATATATATATATATATATATATATATATATATATATATATATATGTATGTATGTATGTGTGTGTCTGTGTACATATAATTATATATTTTCATATAAAATTAATCAATATATATATATATATATATATATATATATATATTTATCTATATATATGTACACATACATACTCTTATTATTGTTTTAGTCGTTGGATAGACAGGAGCCAAACTGGGGCACTACCTTATAGGATTAGCCAAACAAATCAAACCCAACATTCCCTCTGAACAGGATGCTAGTCCATCGCAAGTCCATTTACAGCTGAATAGACTGCAGCAACATGAAACTTTAAGTTTGGTATTTATTCTATCGAAATCTCACAGATATAAACAAACCAACACTGGTTGTGAGGTTCTGATGGAGGGGTGACAAACTCAAATACACAAACACTCAAACATACATGTATACATGCACACACACATACATATAGATACACACACATACATACACATTAGGTCTCTACAAAATTTCTATCAACTAAATTCACTCAAAAGGCATTGGTAGGGTCAAGGTTATACAAGAAGACACTAGCCAAAGGTGCTATGCTGTGGGGTTAAACCTAAATCCACATGGATGCAATGCAAATTTCCTAACCACACTGCCATTTGCATACACATGTATATATATTTATGTGTGTATGTATATAATTTATATATATATATATATATATATATACACAATTTATATATATATATATATATATATACACAATTTATATATATATGTATATAATTCATACATTACATATATATTTATATAATTTATTTATATAATTTACGCACACACACACACACACACAACACTATTTATGTGTGTTCTCAGGATGCAGAATGTGTTTGGGTAAAGAAACCATGTAAAAAAACAAAACAAAAACAAAGAAGGAAAGGAAAACTGCAAAATTGGTACAGCAGACAGCTGTAACAATGGAACAAAGAAAGAATGGAAGTGGAAGAATCTTAGGAAAAGAACAACTATCTTTTGGGGTTTCATCACTGTCAGACATTCTCTGTTCCTAATGATAGACTTGTCATAGAAAATTAGACAAATTATTCTTAGATTTTCAGAAACATTGGCTAAAATTGAAGTATGTAAAGAAATATACATACACACACACACACACACACACACACATTTGTGTGTGTGTGTGTGTATATAT
>NC_069006.1:21916475-21921241 GCF_001194135.2 Octopus bimaculoides
ATATATATATATATATATATATATAATACACACACACACACACACATATATTTACACATACATATATACGAGAGTGTGAGAACATGAGGGTGTACATATGCATGACCGAAACACACATACTCACATACATAAAGATAAAAATTTGTACGAGATTGCACGAATGCCTCTGTGTGTGTGTGTGTGTGTGTGTGTGTGTGTACAGATTGTTCATTTACAAGTATTTTTCTGTATGTGTGTGCATTATACACACACACACACACACACACACATACATGTTGTATAAGCAGACATAGTTGTATGGTTAAGACACTTGCTAAGTAACCAAATGGTTTCAGGTTCAGCCCTGCTACATGGCATCTTTATACTTTGTGAATATGGTATTGGCAAAGATGTGTGATAAGTTTACTTTCCAACCACTTGATGTACAGTCCCATTGTATGGTATCTTGGGCAAGTGTCTTCACTAGCCCTGAGCGAGTGAATTGGGTAGATGGGAACTGAAAGAAGCCCATTGCATGTGTGTGTAAGTGACACTGTCTCCCTTCTTGACTTCATGCGATAGTTGTGAGTATCACTGTCATGCAAGGGGTATCCTTTGTTTCCAAACATCCATGAAAAACATGTCTGGCCATGGAGAAATATTACCTTACTTGGGAAACAGGAAAAGCATCTGCCTGTAGAAAACCTGCCTCAACAAATTCCATGTGATCCATGCAAGCATGGGAAATTAGACATTAAAAACAATGATGGTGATAACAATAACGATGTGAACTGTTTGTAAATTTTATCACAAAAAAAAAAATATGAAATTTCTATGAAGGGATTTGAACCTAGAAGATTAACAAGACAGCAGTTTAAACTAACTACGCCTTTGCCTTTCATGCTTTCAAGGTAGCAACATAATCTTGACAAGATCACGATAAATGTAGTTTGTTTTATATTTTCTTTTTAACAAAAAAATGAAAGAGAGGACATTTGAAAAACCATTTCCATTCAAGTATATAGTGTTGGTTTTGTTTTTTTTTTTTGTTATTTATTTGTTTGTTTATTTATCTATCTTTTTTCTTCCAATTCAAAAATTTCTCCCTGGGTTGTATTTGAAACACGAAGAAAGATTTTCATCTGTGTTCTGTACAATATCTTAGAGGTAAGTTAAGGTTATATAGATTTAAATGTGTCAGCTAGTACTGAACTTTTTATGACATACAATGAAATTACACACATACAAAAACGCTCACATATGTATGTATATAGATATATGTGTGTATGTGTATATATATATATATATATATATATATATATATATATGTATATATATATAAATATATGTATATATTTATGTGCACTTATATATATTTATGTGTACATATGTATATATATGTGTGTATATGTGAATGTACATATAGATATATATGCTGTATATGTATGTGTGTATATATATAAAATTGGTGGCAGTAAAAAAAAATTTAAGTCTGCATGTGGTGACTATGAGAAAAAAAAAAAAAAGAGAGAAAAATTAAAAGATTTATTTTACTCTTTGTGTCTTTATTTATTTATTTCAAGTCTGAATGAATGTTTTTGCATTTTGTAGAGAGAGAGAGAGAGAAAGAAAGAGAGAGGGTAGACACTGAAATAGTTTTATTTGAATAAAACCTTTTGAAGTAATAATATATGTTGATCATGTCAAGATAAAGTTGTTCATTTTCTTGCTTCTCTTTTTCTTTCTTCCTTTTCATTGCCTATCAATAGGAAGTGAATAAACTGCTAGTATTAAATGTAGACACTATTCAACTATTCACCGTGTCTCCTCCTAGAGGTCTCTTGTACTAATAAATATTTTATCTACTCTCTCTCTTGTGTGGTGGGGATCTGATCTCAGCTCTGTAAATCATGAGCTCTGCTGTGACCAGCCAGCCAACCTCCAATGATAGGCTCTGTATGTGGTTCTTTGATTTTGCTAAAAATGACCATCAAATCTCCCTGAAATTACAGGTGCCGGTATGGCTGTGTGGTAAGATGTTTGCTTCCCAACAACATGGTTCCATGTTCAGTTCCACTGCATGGCACCTTACCTTAGGCAAGTGTCTTCTACTATAGTTTCAGGCCAACCAAAGCCTTGTGAGTGGATTCAGTGGACAGAACTGAAGGAAGCCTGTTGTGTGTGTGTCTACACACACACACACACACATATATATATATATATAAAATCATTGTCATTTAATCTCTACTTTCCATGCTGGCATGGATTGGACTGTTTGCAGAAGATTACACCATTCCTTTGCTGTCTGTTTTAGCATGGATTTAAATGGATGGATACCCTTCCTAATACCAACCACTCTGCAGAATGGACTGAGTGCTTTTTACAAGGCACAAGCGCAGGCGAGGTCAGTTTCGGCATAGTTTTTGTGTGTGTGTGTGTGTGTGTTTACCCCTGCCCCACTGCTTGACAACAACTGGTGTTGGTGTGTTTATATCCTTGTAACATAGCATTTCAGCAAAAAAGCCTCATAGAATAACGGCCAGGATTTACAGAAACAAAAAAAAAAGGTACTGGAGTCAATTTGTATGACTAAAATTCTTCAAGGCAGTGCCCCAGCATGGCTGTAGTCTAATGAATGAAACAAGTAAAAGGTAAAGGATAAAAGATTAAAAAAATATAGTCTGGGGTATGCATAAACATTGAAAAATAGATGGTATGGTCATGATTGGAATACTTTCTATCTTAGGTCTGCCTGTTTGGAGCTGATACAATGAGCCGAAAATGTAATGAAATGTGTGAGTTTGAAATAGTTGTTTTAACATGTATTGCTAGCATTTATTGTTTATAAACTGAGGTGTTTATAAAATAAATAGTTTCAGCAATATAATCATTTAATGTTCACTTTTCCATACTGGTATGTGTCAGACAGACTTTGTTGAGGCAGATTTTGTACAGCCAGATGGATATCCTCCCCGTTGTCAACAAAGGCAATTTTCCTATAGCTAGACATGTTTTTCATGGAACATTATAAACAAATGACATCACTTTATATCATCATGATGCTCATCTATGTTCATCACATGATGTCTAGACAAGGTACACATAAGCACACACACACACACACACACACACACATCATCATCATCATCATCGTCGTTGTCATTTAATGTGCATAATCCAAACTGGTATGGGTTGCATGGGTTGACAGCAGCTAGCAAGCTAGAGAACTGCACCAAGTTTCACTGTCTGTTTTGGCAGGGCTTTTATGGCTGGAGGCCCTCCCTAAAACCTGCTGCTTTACAGAGTGGACTGGGTGCTTTTTATATGGCACCAGCACTGGTCATGTCTACTTTGGCATGGTCTTCAAGGCTAGATGCCCTTCCTAGTGCCAACCATTTTACAGAGTGGAGTAGATACTTTTCACATGTCACATGCACTTTGTCTGTCTCGATGTTCTAAGTTCAAATTTCACTGAGGTTGGCTTTCATCCTATCGAAACCAATGAAGTAAATAACAATTAGTCACTGGAGTCGATGTAATTCAACTTAGCCCTTTCCTGAAATTACTGGCCTTGTGAAAAAATTTGAAACCATTATTTTAAATCAGAAGTAAATGATAGAGTAATCAGTGTTTCATATAAAGGAAAGATCATTGAATATCATCCATAAGGTTGATTGACATGAGGAGAGACAAAATAAATGTAGAGGTAAGGACCATTTAAGTCAGAAAGTTGCATGGAAGTCAACTGGTATCTGACAAGATTGCATTAAAAAAAATTATATTACTAAACCTATTATTGTCTAAAATATAATTATTTTTTTAAAAATTACAGAAAAGGTAGAGTTTTTGAAGTGCATCATCAGACCATTTTCTTTTTTTTTTTTTTTCTTCATTTTCTTTGGTTTGAAAATTTCTTCAAATTTCTATACTTAAACACATTTACTTTAAATATAAAATTTCTAAGTTTTAAATAAAATTAAACACATATTTCACGGAATTTTGTAATTACATTGTTTAAAGTAATTACAGTTATAGATAAAGAAATATAAATAGCTGCTTCTAAAATTTGCAATTAATTGAAAATATTAAGCTTTTAATAAAATTAAATGAACTAAAATATCTTCAATTATAAACATTGTGCTGTTTTCACGAACCCTTTCTAACAATTAGCCCTTAGTAAGGTCACACTGAACTTTTAAGAATGTCACATTTAGAGCTTCAGAGAGCCATACTTTGGCCTTCACAAGGCTATACCTAACACTTTATTAAATTACCCCTTCATAAAGCTACATCTAACCCTTCATAAGGTTACACTTAACACTTTATTAAATTACACTTAACTTTTCATAAGGCTGCACTTACATCTTCAGAAGGTCATACTTAGACTTCAAAAGGGCACAATTGACCTTTCATAAGGTTACACACAGCCTTTCAGTATGTTATGTTTCTTAGTTCCACAGAAGGTCACATACAGTCCTTCATTGGGCCACACTTAGCTCTTCATGAGTGCACTCTTAGCCTCTTATGAGGCCTACACTTAGACCTTTTGTGGGCCACATTCAGCAATTCATAAAGCTGCACCCTGCAATGCAATCGACTGTATATAGCCCTTCAGCTGTTCATCATTAGCCCTTCAGATGTTCATCATTAGCCCTTCAGATGTTCATCATTAGCCCTTCAGATGTTCATCATTAGCCCTTCATAAGGCATCACGTAGCCCTTTTGAAGGATGTTGGTTCCTTCCTCCAGTCTGATGTAATAAAACTCTTGCCTTGTCTATGCTGAAT
>NC_069006.1:21923236-21932161 GCF_001194135.2 Octopus bimaculoides
ATATATATATATATATATATATATAACATGCATGTGTGTGTGTGTGTCTTTATATATAGACACATACACATATAAATATCTCATATATATATATATACACACACACATATGCGTATATATATATATATATATATACACACATACATACATACAAAAAAAAAATATATATATATACATACACACACGTGTGTACACATGCACACATAGATAACAGTGTACATACTGTATGTATGTATGTATATATAATTAAATTGAATCATAACCAAAGGACAGGACCACAACTTTGAGGGAAGGGGAAGGGAACTGTTATGGCTATCAAACCCAGTTTTTGATTGGTTCTTTATTTTGTACTCACAAAATAAAGGGAGGTAACTAAATATCAAAAAGCATTTAATCCGCTTCTGATCTGATTTCAGTCAATCCCATACAGTCCTCTGAGAAAATGCAATAGCAATTTTGTAAGGCAACATAATGGAGAAGAGTGTACTGTCCTGATTTACTGATGCCTGGTGTTATGATAGTTATAGGTGCAAGTATTGCTGTGTGGTAAGAAGTTTTCTTCCTAACCACATGGTTTTGTAAAAAAAACAACAAACAACTTCAATAATATCAAGATTTAGTCCCATTGATGAGACCTAACAAAACTGAAACATGTCAGTTGCTTTCGTGCCTTGTCTTTAAAGACAAGACCTGGTCCTCGTTACATTGTCTTTATTCCTCTTCAATTTAGATTAGCTGATAACCATAGGAGTTGCCTCCTTTGCTTGTTTTAAACATCAAAACAACCGTTGTTGTTTCATTTGCATCTGTGAAACTTTTGAGAATGGAGATTACAGTGGAACTGTTAATACAAAATATTTAACTGCCACAATGTGCTGAGTGCTCTTTTCTTTCATTTGTAATATGTTTATCTTTCTGTCTACTACTCATCCATCCGTGTGCCTAGGAAAATGGAAGACAAGTCAGCCAAGTGGAAAAGTGTGTGCCAATGAAGGCTACAACTAACACAGCAGGGCATTCCATCGTGTGTCCAGTATGTGGCCACCATTGGGCATTTGACATTAGATCCCACATGAGGGTACACAAATGAACAAAGTGCTAGGTTGGTCTCTATCGACCACACTAGGTGACCAACAAAAACAGTATATGATACAGCCATGCCTAATGCTGTTAAAAAGTTTGGTTCCACATGGTTTCAGGTTCAGACCCAGTGCATAGCACCATGGTCAAATACCTTCCACTATATCCCCTGGCTGATCAAAACTTGGTAAAGACAACAAGAATCTCATCACATATATATGTGCGCGTGAGGGAGTGTCTCTTTGACTTGACATGAGATTGTTGGAAATGAATGTCACTATCATACAATGTCATTCATTTCCAATATTCTGCAAGAGTAAGTCCAGCTATGAAAATAAGCAAGGAGTGGCAAGAAAAAAGGCGTCTGACTGTAGAAATCCTGCTTTAATAAACTGTGTCCAAATTATGCAAGCACAAAAAAAAGTGGACATTAAAATGATGATGGATATATATGTGTGTGTGTGCATGTGAGATATATACAGATATACATATGCACTCATATGTGTGTGTGTGTGTGTGTGTGCATGCGTGATATATATCACACACACACAGACATATTAACATGTATGCCTCAGTTGTTAGATAGCCAGTTTGTTTCTATTTCTGTTGTTGTAAAAGAATAATATAAAAAAAAGAAAAAAATCAGTGGACATTTTGTCAAAGAACTATTTTTCGCTGTTTGACATGATAAAGATAATGTTTAGTGAAATATGTATACAGCTAATGCTGATAATTTTGTTTTAACACGTACAACTTCAAATCAAGTAATGTTAAAAGGAAAAATAATCTGTTTTTTTTTTGTTTTTTTAATATTGAATGAGATAATTGGAGTGAGAGAGAGGTGGGGGGAGATAGATAGGTAGATAGAGAGAGAGATAGAGAGGGTATTGGTATAATACAGATAAAACTAAACTAAACTCGACCAGACTAAAGAATATCAGACCGAACTTTTGATTAGCATGATGAAAGAAATTAACACACACACATGATAAATACATATATATGAGTGTGTGTGTGTGTGTGTGTGGAGAGGGAGAAAGAGAGACAGACACACACACTCATATATATATGTAGACAGGCACATACGCACATACAAAATAATATGAATGAAAAAGAATAATATTAAAAGCTAATGATGATAAATTAGATTTCATTTCTTTGTTGAAAACACCAAGAAATGCTATTGGGTATTGTTTCTACATCTGTAAAATAATTCCTATTCTTAGATATTGGAAAAATCTCAAATTTCTAACATAAAAGATGAAAAAGTCAAAATCTTTTGATTGTATGCACTGTAGCAATGAGATTAAAATTTTATATTGGAGGTTTGTAGATAATTTAAATATTTTATATTGGGAAATAGGAGCAGTGGAGGAGCTCTAGACAGTGGAGTAGTTTACAGATTTACAGATTGGGTGAATCTGATTGAATGGTTGAGTTTCATTTTGACTTGTTAGCTAAGACAATGTTTTCAGTTCAAACTCTTATTTGAACCAATTTATTTTTATCATTTGCTGGCATACAAGTTGAAATTTTTAGACTGAAACTTATAATCCCCAAAAAGACATGTTGACTTATATACCAAGATGATTTTGGAGGACTAAGAATTCTATGCAAAATGCTGCTGGATTTGAAAAGATAGTGATGACCACTTTTTAGAGTTATCTCAATAATTTTTCTATAGAAATTAAAGCAAGCATTGAAAGTTATGATGCTTCATATAAGAATATGTCAATGTAAACAATGCTATCAAAGATAAAAAAATAGGCAATGGGTCTATATGCAGATTTCAGGAGTTATTGCTCCTTCTTCAGCATCACCGTTGTTTACATAAATGTATTCATATACAAAACATCATAACTTTCAGGGCTGGCTCTAATTTTTTCTAGAAAATCTGTAGAGATAACTTTAAAAAGTGATTCACACTGCTAGCACAGGTAGGACACAGTGTTGACTTATAACCCCTGAATATACTTGGTAGAATATTATGGTTACATGATGAAATATGGAGTCCCTACCAGTAATTAATAGTGATGATGTTTCAATCTTTACACTATGTGAACTTGTATACTGGAAAATATGTTACTTAAGAAATAAAAGCCAAGAAGGGAACGATTGAGTCAATGGTAAAAATGAGTAATTCTGCAATGGACTGGTGTCTTGACTAGGTGGGGAATTTATAATCCATGAAACCAGCCCTTGAGAGCTGGCATCACTTGATTCTGCCAGCTTGTCACCTGTATTATTGACCATAAGTCCATTCAATAAGGGTTAATATATGGGTCAAACAACACCAACAATAGCAGCAGCAGGAGCAGTAATAATAATAACAACAACAACAAACAGTGAAAATTATCAATATTATATTGGGAAATACTGACTGTAAGTTGACTGAAAGAGAAAAATATTGGATCAGTATTGGATCAAATTTCTTTCAGTGACCAGTCTTAGACTCCACCCCACCACCACCACCAACCCCATGTTTCTGAACTAAATTTTAAAAGCTTCTAAAGGAGAAAGGAGAGGAGGGGACATATTGATTTTGCTATAGATTCCTTTAAAGCAAAAATATGAAATATTGATTTCTAGTATAGTCGTAAGGCTACAAGTTTTGATTGTAATTAATTAAATTGATCTTCTTGATACTCTTGTGGTCCAGTGGTTGGGATGTTGCCTTTATGATCACAAGATCTTGGTTTTGATTCCTGGACTGGGCAAAGCATTTTGTCTTTTATTCAACCAATTCTACCAATCCATGGCTGTCCATGTTTCAATCCAAATTTATAATCAACAAACCCCCACCACTTCTACAAAAACAGATATTGGTCATAATCAAGAAGATAAATCAATAATATATTGTAAAATGATTCTATTTTCATACAAATTTATCAACAACAAAAAAAAAGATATTGGATAGATATTTGGATATCGATGAAATGAGGTTTCATTAATAGTTGGGTATCAAAAGAAAGGATATTTTTGTAACTTTTCAATAGCCGTGAAAATATGTTTTACTATCTTTTAGATATCAGCCAGTGGATATTTTACTATCATTTTGATATCAGTAAAAGGATATTTTAGTACTTTCTGGATAGCAAAAGGATATTTTACCAGTATCTTTTGGATATCAGCAAAAGATAGTGTAGTAACTTATGTGGTCATTTCTTTTTCATTAATATCAGAATAGAAACAAAATAAAGACTTTTCAAATTATCAAAAATAAAATAAGTTGAGAAATTCTTCTTGTATTGATTCCCCTTAAAGACCAGTTTAAAACCTATTTGCTACCCTATTCCTAATCAAATAGACTGCCTATGTATTTCAATTAATTTAGAAAATAATCAAGTATTTTGAAGGAATTTAGGAAAATTCAATAAAACTTGCATGAATGAATTCAGAATTGAGTTATTGACATGATGGGTCCTTTTCTTTCTGCTATGTTACAGTCTTTGGCTCACTGTTCAAATGTATCTTCTCTGTGCCTTTTGTATAAGTGTTTCCATGGTTATTGCTCTGTTGAACTTTATAGTCTAGTACCTTCTGTCAAGACCTTCACATGAATCACATGCTTCTCTTCTCAGACACATTGTTTCTCTACTGAGCTTCCTATTGTTCCAGATGTCATGATTGTTTATAGCACATGGATGAAGGAGTTGCATTCTCCCTCCAAGAACCCAGGCTCAGCCATGCTTTGTTCCTGATGTGTTGGAGTATGAAGGTATCTATATAAACACATTATAATATAATTTTATTTCAAAATTTCTTGCCGGTGAAGAAAGAGATGAAGAAAATCCAAAAGTCCTTCATTGTAATTTCATCCGCATGGTGGTTGTGTATATATGAATGTGTATATGCAAGTATTTAGAGTCAGTAATTGTGTAGGTCTGTTTTGTTTTATGTATGTATACTCATGCATACAGTTAGATGTCTAGACATGTACATGTGTACTTAAATGCTAAACTTTTGTATGTATGAATGTATGTATATTTTTTTCTCAGGTATTTAAGCTATTTTCTTTACAAATTTCTAATCAGTCATGAAGTGGCAAGGTTCTTTTGTTTAAAACAAGACAGCTCTTGGGGTTTGTGGATAAAACTGCACTTACAAAGCATGTGTGCATGTCCCTTTAGTACACAAGTGTATGTACTTCATTACTATTTATGTGTGAGTGTGTATGCTTGCATGTGTGTGCGCGCGTGTGTGTGCATGTGTATGTATGTATGTGTGATGTGTGTGGTGCATTTGAGTGCATATGAGAAATGTGCTGGAGCATGTACAAACCATATGTATGTGTGCTCAGCCCAAGAACTAAATCTCAAATGGAGAATCCCTGGAATGTATTTGCATCAGAAATGCCATAAATTAATGGCTGATCCATTGGAAAACCTGTTATTAATGATGCAACGATTCACCAAATGCAAATTAAAATAAAATAAATGTCTACATCATCTGGATATATTTCTACTACTTATTTCATTTTATTACATGCAATAATAATAAAAAAATTAATGATATATATTAAAATTAAGACTTAATATGTTAAGTGCATCAAACATTTTTCTCTCCTTTTACAAATCTAAACTTTTAGAATTTTAAAACTCTATGACAAAATGCTAAGAACAATCAGTGATTTTTACTTTATGTTGTATTATCTTCTCTGCCGAACCACTTAGGACATCAGACAAACAAGTAATTTATTTCTTGTATATATATATATATATATATATATATATATATATTTAAAAGTCCATAGTTTTCCAATAACTTTCTTCCTCCCTCCCTCCCTATCTACTACATATACATACATACATGTATGTATGTGTGTGTGTGTGTGTGCGTGTATATATATATATATATATATATATATGTAGATTTGGTTCAAAGTATTTTATTTTTTCAATCGAAAAAAAAAAAAAAGAATAATTTTAAACTTAATAAGTCAATAACTACAGAATTATTGAGATAATAAAACAGTCAATTTATAATTCTAAAACACTACCAGATAAAAATCTCACTATTATATTTCAACATACAAAAAGCAATTTCCTTTAAAAAAAATTAAAAACCTTCACCAAGAACAACATATATATATATATATATATGTATATATATATATATATACATCTATATATGTGTGTGTATATATATACACATACACATACTTATATATGTGTGTGTTTGTATAAATGTATGTGTATACTCTCACACACACACACACACACATATATATAAGGAATATTTTTCTATTTTTCCTGCCTAACAAAATAGAGTAGCTGCTATATAAACAATTTATAGCAGGAATCAAAAAGCCAACACATGGCTGCTCAATTTGTCAATTTGTTAGAAATGGCAGTTAAACCTCTTCCAAATCACACACAGCCTATAGTCTTTAATAAAATGAACACATTAGACATTGTAGGCCTAGATATAGAGAAAGATGGGTTGGTTATAAGTCTACTTGATCAAAGCTAACCAGGGGCTAAACATAAACAGTATTAACTTGGACTCAGTCAGTTACGACATTGATGTTCTAGTTGATCCGATCAATGGAACAGCCTACTTATGAAATTAATGTGGAAGTGGCTGAGTACTCCATAAACACGCATACCTTTAACATAGTTCTTATACACAGACATATGTGTATATGTATGTATGCTAAAATGGTTAAGAAATTTATCTTGCAATAATGAAGCCCTAAATTTGATCAAGTGTTTTCATGAACTAATCCGAATCTGTCACATGAATGGAATTGATTAGATGGAACTTGTAATCAAAAAGTCAAGAACTGGCTGGAAAGTAGCATGAGTGTAAAATAACTCAAATGAGGTGACGAATGGTGCAAAAGTAATTTGAAATATAGTCAGAGGCAATTTGATGAGGCAGATTTTCTACACTTAAATGCTATTCTTGTCGCCAACCCTCATCTGTTTCCAGGCAAGTTAATATTTCATCATGACCAGATATGTTTTCACAGATTATTGGGAAAAAAAAAATGACACTGCTGGAGCTTGATACAGCCTTGTGACTCACTGGATCTTATCAAATTGTGCAACTCATGCTAGCATGGAAAATAAACGTTAAATGATGATGATAGTGATGGTGATGATGATAACAACAATATTCTACATACCCAGACACTTCTAATGTTTACCTAATCTTAAAAATATAACGAATCCCTCTCTCTGCCTACAACCCATCTACAATACACTACCATGTAAAATACACATCTCATTTTTGAAGCCTAACCTCTCCTAACCCTCTTTGCTTGTCCTGTGTAAACACATTTGATACACAGGACATACTTTCCTGATTTACATTCATTAGGCATGATATATTTTCCTAATTTTTTTCGGCCACCAGTGTAACTTGGGACTTATGAAAAGAAAAGATTTATATTACTCAGAAAGCCTAAACCAAGAGCTAACTAAACGTCTGAAAACAAGCAGCAAAGTTAATGAAAATTCTTTGGACAGGGAAAGGGCTAAAAGCCTTAAAATATCTTACATAACATAGTGTTGCATAATTGCAGCAAGTGCAGATAATCTACTATAATACAATATATTAGTTTTTAATATTTCATATAGAATATATTGATATACAATAAAAAAAAATAATCGAAAAATTAATAAAGCTTTATTGCATTATTGTTTTTTCTAAATAAAAGTGGAGGTGGGGGTATCGTTACAGCCTAATACATAATTCTAAATTTGATTTTGGAGGTATAAGGGCTTATAATAATAATAATAATCCTTTCTACTACAATCACAAGGCCTGAAATTTTGTAGGAGGGTGCTAGTTGATTCCATTGACCCCAGTGTTTCACTGGTATTTATTTCGACTCCAAAAAGATGAAAAGCAAAATTGACCCCGGTGGAATTTGAACACAGAACGTAGTGACAGGTGAGATGCCACTAAGTATTTTGCCCAGCATAGCAATGATTCTGCCAGCTCACAGCTTTAGGTTTCATGCCTAATGTAAATATTCATACATACACACGATGGGCTTCAGTGTAGTCTCCATTTATTAATTTCACACCCAAGACTTTGGTTAGCACAAAACTACAGTAGAAGATACATACTGAGAGTGCCATGTCAAGAGATAGAATTTGAAACCATGAGACTATGAAACTTATTCCATAACAAAACTAAATTCTACAATACATTCAACTAGTATGATATTCCATTATCACAATCATCTTTCCAAATATCTATGGAAACCATAATTTTGTGTTAGTGGAGGTGGTAGAAAAAGAAAAAAAAAAAACAAAAAAAAAAAAACAGAAGAAGCAAATTTCACATCTCCAAAATTCTCTTGATCTTTATCCTGTAGATTATCAGCCATTTAAAAGTTTTGTGAAATTAACTTTACCAAAAAATAGTAAACTTCTTCAGCTGACATAAAAAAAGAAAGCAAAGAATTCAACCTTATTGGTTTTGAATACTTTTGTTTGTTTGTTTTGGTTTGTTGCAAAACCACCCACATGGAACAGAGCAGCCTCTCTCTCTCTCTCTCTCTATATATATATATATATATATACACACACACACACACACAAAAAAAAATATATATAATATATATAATACATAAATACATATATAATGTATATATATTCAAAATATATAACTATATATATGTATAAATATATATATAAAATATATGTATACATATATAATGCACATATATAAAAAAATATGGATAATATATACATGTGATATACATATATAAAAAATATATATACATATAATACGTAATACACACACACACACAGATGGAGATGTATGCATATATATAGTTATATAAATTATGTACATGCACATACATAATTTAAATGTCACTGGAGATAT
>NC_069006.1:21932615-21933841 GCF_001194135.2 Octopus bimaculoides
ATATATATGCATGATGATTTGACATGAAGATGATTTTCATGGTTCTTTTATTTTTTTCACCTCTCTCTCTGTCTCCATCCACTTTATGCACAGTTTCAGATGAAAGGATGATTAGATAAAGATAGATAATGTTGGATAACCTAAGCTAAATATTGGATTTATAGCCATCACTTTCAAGCATGTTTCAGATATAAATATATATATGTGTGTGTGTGTGTGTGCATGTGTGTGTGTTTGTGTGTGCATGAAGAAATCCACCCCAAAATCATGACCAAAGTCTCAAGCATGAAAAGAGTAAAAAAAATATATATTCCTATTTTGCATGTCAATTTTTTTCCCCTTGTCTTTCTTTATCTCATTCAGTTGTTTTGTGTCTTTGTGTATTCTTCCCTCCTTCAACACATTTACCTGTTTGATACATATATACAAACATACACACACATGAACACAAATATATATGGGAGTATGTATGTATTCACACACACACACACACACACACGTGCATGTAGTTTTGTTTTTTGAGAAGAATTCCCTTGCACTCCAAATATTGATATAAACAACAATATCTATAGCTCAGTGATTACCACAGTTATTATGTAACAACACACAAAAGGTGGTAAATTCTATAATTCAGTTTTTTGATCATTTCTCTACACATTTGTGTGTGTGCGTGTGTGTGTGTGTGTGAGAGAGAGAGAGAGAGAGAGAGAGAGAGAGAGTATAAATGTGTGTATACTACACACACACACACTCACATATATATATTTCCCGCTTTATGTATATTTCTGTTTTATATAATTTTTCTTTTTAAATTTTTAGTTTGATCTATTTGGTATAAAACAAGTTTAAACAAAGAAACAAAAAAAAAAGAAAGAAAGAAATGTTAGCACTTCACAATGGAATTATTTTGTTTTACTTTGCTTTTTTTCTTCTACTGTTTTTTTGTTATTTTATTCATTTGCACTCATTGAATTATATTTGAGAAAAAAAAAATTTTCTCGTCTTTTAGTAAAATGTTACCACTTATCGCACCACTGAGCTGTTTCTTTTAGCAGTACACAATTTATAACACACACACATACACAAATACATGTATACCTCTACACACATACATACACCTATGCATATACACACACACACACAAGAAATGTACACACATGTATACATATGTGTACTTGTTTGTGTATATATATATATATATATATATATATATATATATATATATA
>NC_069006.1:21933851-21934019 GCF_001194135.2 Octopus bimaculoides
ATATATATATATATATATATATATATATGCATACATATTTGTATATACATATGCATACATGTCTATAGATATATACGTATATAATTATATATGTGCCTATCTGTATGTGTGTGTGTGTGTATGTATATATATATATATATATATATATATATATATATATATATATAT
>NC_069006.1:21934120-21938825 GCF_001194135.2 Octopus bimaculoides
CAATCAATTAGAACTATTCCTCTATTGAATTTCAATATTCCTAACCTTTTAATCTGATATATTAACTTTTATGTTCTATAGCTGAGAATCAATTTAAATACCTATTTGATATAAATGACTCTTTTCTTACATTTGTTATTTTTTATTCAGCAAAAAAAAAAAATGAAATAAAATAAAAATAAGAAATAAATGAAAAATTCGGGGAAAAAGAATTAACAAAAAAAAAATAAACAAAAGAAAAAAAGAGAAAAAAGCGAAATATAATCAATCTGGGTGTTTCACACAAAGGTGATCATTTCAAAATAATGATTACAATGTTAGCCAAAAAGACAAAAAAAAAAGTAAAGAAAAATAAGAACAATGTCTTTATTCTTTCCTTTATTCTTGCAAAAAAATTTTTTTGCAGCTTTACATTACATAATTCTTCTTATCTTTTTACCATTTTCCCCCTTTTTCTCCAATTTATAATTTAAAAAATACATACATAATTGTTTTAAATTTATAGATATATTATATCTAAAGCTACATATGACCCCCTCCCTCATAAAAAAAAGAACCTCTGCTAAAAACCAAAAACAAAAGAAAGCACCTGGTAGAAGATGTTGCTGAGTAGTTAAAATAAAATATTGAAGTACTCTCTCAGAATCCATGAGTTTAAGATTCTGAGAATGTACTGGCAAGGTCCCATAACCAATGAAGACATTCTAAAAAGAGGCAACACAAAACCACATAGTGAAAAATGTCACAGAATGAAGATAAAAACTAACAAGTTACACACTCTGGTTACCAGAACAACACCATGCTAAAACAGCTTTCAAGTGGACACCACCAGAGGGGAAAAGAGAGGAATTCTGAAGAGTACATAGCACAGAACATTCATGACCAATAAGAGAAAGACCAATATCACAATGCCAGAAGCAGAGAAAACCACAGCCAACAGAAACTTGTGGTGTTAACTTGCTGCTCAATGTGCTTGAGAGTATAGCAGGAACTAACTCTCTTTCTGAAATAGATTTGTTTCTAGCACTCTATTTATCAAATATATTATTGTTTTATTTCGAAATAATGTTGACATGAAATTTGAGAAATTTTGGCAGCTATTTCTCAAAGCCAAAACATCATATAGAATAAGGTTGCAGCAAACCTAAATTTCAATGACCTTCAAATCTGAAACGACTGAGGAAGTTTCTAAAAAAACATATATAAAAAGATGGGTTCATGACTTCAGCCCAGACAGTAATCCATTATTACAACTTGTTTGTACTTGTGGCAGGATTTAGATGGGATGGGTTGAGCTGGCTCTGACTAACAAATGTTTGGAGTTTCAGTGAGTAAGTTCACATCTGGTCCCCACTTATATGCATAAACATGTTGGGATAGTATGATCCATAGCAGCTCATCTTGCCATTGACTGTTGATCGTCACAGAAGATTCACTGACCAAGTCATCACTGATTATTGGAGCAGACATAACCTAGGTCTGAAGAGGGTTCTAGAGACACACTTTAACGAAGTTAAGGGGTGCCTCACTTGCAGTGGTCTTCTAACATGATGGACAACAACCTGGAATTTCTGAAGGCCTATGCTATTGCTAGATAGTCATTGAACCCACTCTGGGTTTATCTATCCATTATAGGGTACAACATCATTACTATTTTAATGACCCCTTTTCCAAGCTTGCATGGGTTAGATGGAGTTTATTGAGGCAGATTTTTCTACAGCCAGATGCTGTTCCTATCACCAACCCTCACCTGTGTCCAAAGCAAGGTAATATTTTCTCATGGCAAGGCCAGACATGTTTTTGAAGAATATTGGAAATGAATGACATTCATTTACAACAATCACTTTATTTTATCAGTGTTAATGGTTATGGTGTTGCACTCATGATTGCAAGATCATGGTTCCAATTCCCGAACCAGGCAGTGTGTTGTGTTCTTGAGGAAAACATTTCATTTCACATTGTTCCAATCCACTCAACTATAATTAACTCTTAAATAGACTGGTGTCCCATTCAAGGGAAATGTTGTGATCTTGGTGGCTTATATACCATGGAAACTGCGTAACCAGCCTTAAGAATCCTAGAACTTGAAGACAGTAATGTCAAGAGGACGATGAAGACGATGGGAGAATGAAAGGCAAAGTTGGTTTCAGTTGGATTTGAAACCAATGGTAGCTTTGTCAACCCACAAATAATGAATATTTATCAACTAATGTGGTGTTGAGGACTCATTCGCTCATATATACATTTATCATCATCATCATCATCATTTAACTTTCATTATTCTATGCTAGCAAGGAACAGTGAAATTAAATGATGTGTGTGTGTGTGTGTGTTGTATTTGCCCCTGTCTAGACATCATGTGATGATTGTAAAAGAGCATCACCATCATACAAGCATTGTCGTTAATTTGCAATGTTCTGTGAAAAATGTGTCTGTCTATCTGTCCAAGAGGAAATATAAGTTTACTTGAAGGTGAGGGTTGGTGATAGGAAGGGCATCTGGTTGTAGAAAATCTTCCACAAGAAGTTCTGTCTGACCTATGCAAGCATGGAAAAGTAGATGTTAAATGACAATGATGATGATGATGGCACTGTAAGAAATCTAAATGACTTCAAGTGATGAAGTTATTTCTAATTACTCTATTAGAATGTAATATTACATAAACGATTGAAAGATTTCCTAAAAAATCTAAGAGTAGAAGAAGAAGAGAAATAAAAAATAAAAGGAAATCTAGCTATACAAAATGATTTGATATACTTGAATAAGATGAATTAAGTTTGGTCTTTTCTCTCTATCAAAGTGCTCAGAATCTGTGTCTGGCTGATATTTCTTTTATATATATATATATATATATATATATATATATATGTATGTATGTATGTATATGTATTTATTTATTATCTTTATATTGTTATTATTATTATTATTACTATTATTATTATTATATTAAATACCTTAAACCTAAGTAGCTTTGTAGTTGATATATATCTATTTACTGATAGAAGTGCCAAAAAGAAATTGTAAGCAGATTTTCAAGTTTGTAGTAAATCAAACTACAAAATCTTAGCAGACAAACATCGTTTTGGCCAGACAATAGATGTTTTCTCAGTGTGTGGTCACATTGCTTCCAACTATTGGATTCTTTTCAAAGTTCATCAGTCAGAAGTTACAGAAATCTATATAAGACATTAAATTACCATTTTAAAAAATTTATAGTTGTTAAAATCATTTGCAATCAAGACTTTTGGTCAGTTATCAATTCAATATTTATTTGCAGAATTTTTAATCAGTGTTTTCTATGGAATAAGTAACATTAAAACTACCATTTGATTGTTTTCTTTTATTCACTTGCTTAGCTAAGATATTGCAAATGATTTATAGTTGGTTAAAAACAAGCAGAAGAATTAAAAGTAGCTGGGAAAGATAATAAACATTTGGTACAATCAAGATTACATATATTTTCTAACATTTTCTATGGGGATAGACAGACAGATATTGTGTGCTTGTCACAAATATATTTGGCCTTGCAGTCTGACTTGACTGGAAATCTAAAACTATGGAAATCACTTGCATTGTCTATGAAATGTTTCAGTTCAACTAGTCTAGGGGATTATTGAATAAAACGAGAAACTAAGAATATATATTATCAGAGTACTCCTAGAATAAATTTTGATGGCTTAAATTAACAATGATAGAACCATCATATTACTTTATTGAAAAAAAAACAAACTTTGATTTATTTTTTAAATGTGTGTGCGTATGTGTGTGTGTAAATTTGTCCAGTAGAAAACTGATACCAGCAAAAAGCCCAATTTTCTTTTACACACACACACCTCTTATACATTTATATATATATATATATATGGTATATATAAGGTATATAACTGCATATGATGTATGTGTGTATATATCTATATAAGTTTGTATATATACATGGTCACACACACATATATATATACATATACATTCACACATTTATATGTGTGCATCTCTCATGCACACACATATACCTACATGTACATGTGTATATATGTATGTGTATAATATTTACACATATTTATATATACATATATATAATCTATCTATATATGTGTATACATATATATATGCATATGTATGTATATAAATGTACATGTTTGTGTGTGTATATATATATATATAACATACATACATATTCATTCATACATATATACACATGAATATAATTTATGTTAATGATCAATAAAAAAAATCACTAGTTTCAAAAAATCTTTTAGATGTTCCATAAAGGTCTCTTTCCTTTCTTTTCTTTCATTTTGTTTTTTTCTTTATAGTTTGCAGCAAGGCAGAGTAGATAGCTAGGTGGGTTATGTGGGAGGGTGAGAGAGAAAGAGAGAGAGAGAGATGTCCTCCCTAAATTGAGAGTAATAAATATACGTAAAAAAAAAAAACAAAAAAAAAGAGAAAAAAAAAGAGGCGAATGAAATATAGTTTCTGTCTCTATAAATTGAAATGCAATGTCGGTCTGACAATATAGATTAGTTGATTCAACAGACTGAATTATACCAATAAAGAAGAAATATCTTTCTTGTTTTTTTTTTTTTGTTTTGCATTTATTTTTTTTATCCTTTTCTTTAATGCTTTTTTTTTTTTTGGTCTTTTCACCTCCTTCTCAAAGTATAATGCAAAAATCACATTACAGGTAAAAAATCTTTTGAAAGTGAGA
>NC_069006.1:21938936-21946463 GCF_001194135.2 Octopus bimaculoides
GAGCGAGAGAGAGAGAGAGAGAAAGAGAGAGAGAGAGAGCGAGAGAGAGAGAGAGAGAAAGAGAGAGAGGAGGAGAGACAATTATGATAGTAAAGATATATATTACCAGATCATAGAATTAAAAGTCCCACTCATTTATTTGTTTTTTTTTTTGTTTTGTTTTGTGTGTGTGTAGAGTTGGGCTGGTAGGTGGGTAAGTTACCCTTTTTTTGTTTCTTTGTATATTCAATAAACGATAGAAATCATTAAATCAATGATACCCTATAATATATATATATATACATACACACACACACACACACACATTTATATGTACACACAGGCACATGTGTGTGTGTGAAGGAGTTCCAGTTTATGAGAAGCAGCTCTGGCTCTGTAAGCTATTGAAATTTTTAAAAGAAGCTCCCAGAAACTGACATTTTTATGGAAATTATCATTTCAAAGCTAAGCGCCTATCACTGTGTTTTTGTCTATATCTTCAAAGACTTCTTTCTATTTCCGATATGAAGCTCATATACTTTTCTGATGTCTTCAAGTGGTATGGATGGATGGGTGAATGGATGGATGGATGGATGGATTATTGGAAAGATGAATGAATGGATGAATGAATGAATGAATGAATGAATGAACAAATGTAGGGTTGGGTGGATGGACAGATGGATGAATGGGTAGATGGCTGGATGGACGGATGTATAGATGAGTAAATGAAATAAATAGATGGATGGATGAATGCATGGATAGATATATGGATAGATAGAATGGATCGATGGACAGACTGACAGATGGATGAATATCCATGTGTTTAGCATTCTGTTAAAGCTAAACTATGGTCTAATCAATGTCCAAAGCATCTCTTTAAACTTATCCTACTTTTCTCCTTGATAGGTTGATAGGTCAAAGGAACATGTCCCATGTGTATGGTTAATATTGGTCTTATTTTCTAAAGCTAGATGATGTTCCTATCACCAACAATTCCACAGAGTGTACTGGATGCATTGCATGGCACCAACACTTGTCGCCACTCTTAATACTCACATCCACATAATTCAGTTAGGAATTAAAAAATTTGCTTCTACAACCTGTCTGTCTGTTTATCTATCTTTCACTCTCTTAAAGCATTGAGCACTGGATGGACAGACTGGTAAGGTTGCTTGGGGAACTTTCATTGTTATATTCTTCTTGTTATTGTTTTAATTGTGTACTTGTTGTTTTGTGTAAAACCCCCACTGTATTGTCCTCTATATGTTGGCCCTGGTGGCCAATAAATGAAATTATTATTATTATTATTATTATTATTATTATTATTATTATTCATTTTCAATGCACATATATTGTTTCTGTTGTTGTATAGACTCATTAGGGTGAAATTTAAGGGAGAGTTGACTGCTATTTCTAGCAGGATGACTGATCACATAGTGGTACTTATTTCCAACATAATCTCTACAAAGATATACCATCTAATAATGTTTATATAAGTATCTTAGCTATTATTTATAATCTAGTTCTACACACATTTTCTCTCTAACTATATATATATCTCTCTCTCTCACATACACTGATACAATCATACATACATACATACAGAGATGTGCCTAAGAGTGCTGCAAGATTGTCAAACTTCCAACTCGAAACAATTACAGACTTGGAAGATTGATAAAGCGAAATGGATTTCTCAAATTTCTCCAAGAAAATTAACTGGGAGTGCCACAGATGAAGATGTATGACTTGCAGGCTGACATCATTGAAAACAAAAATTTGTTGACGCTGCATTACAGAATTTTAATATGAGCTAAACTGCTGTTCATCATATTGGTAGCATTTCTAAAATATTTAGTTGCTAAACAATTTTTGGTTTTCAAACGAAATTAGTATACAATTTTGTACATTTACTAACTGATTCTCTCAGCAGTATTTTAGCAAGTAGAGTAACAAGTGACTTTCTCTGGCTGATGAGATCAGAATAACACTGAAACATTCCTGGAGTATAATTATAGTCACTGATAAATACTGATAATAATCCTTTTTACTATAGGCACAAGGCCTGAATGTAAAATTGGACAAAATGCCACTTAGCATTTTGCCCAGCATGCTAACGATTCTGCCAGCTCACCACCTTAATAATAATCCCTTCTACTGTAGGCACAAGGCCTGAAATTTGGAGGAAGGGACTATGTTGATTACATGAACCCCTGCACCAAAAAATTTATATACCATATCTTTCTCATATTTTCATCGTAGTTCACGTGGTAAATATCATATATATGTGTGTGTGTGTGTGTGTGTGTGTGTGTGTGTGTGTGTGTATCATCATCATCAAGCTTTCTACAGCTGGATGCCCTTCCTAATGCCAACCGCTCTGAGTGTGTAGTGGGTGCTTTTTATGTACCACCAGCACAGAAGCCAGTCGGGGGGAGGGGGGACTGGCATCAACTTATGACTTTAAAATTTATTAAAAAAATTCATTTTGTTGTGTAAAGAGACAAGTTTTGATCTGAGGGAAATTTGACTGCTATTTCTCGAAGATCAAATGACTGCATTGACGCTCGTTCGTTAGCTCATTGTTATCTAAGTTGTTTGTCATAACACTCTCAAGTTATTTATTGAAAATTTTCCTTTCATCAGACATGTGTTGGTTGGAAATATTCTCTCCCACTTTCTTTCAATATGAGTGCATGCATTTGTGAATGTGTGTGTGTGTGCATGTACGTGCGTGCGTGCGTGTGTGTGCGTGTGTGTATGTGTGCGTGCGTGTGTGTTTAATGAATATCTCAATTCATTTCATTTTGAAGCCTATTACTCAAACAACAGACTGTGTCCCCAAAGGTATTTTCATTTATCATAACTCCTTTGCAATGTCAATGCTGACAGCTAAGTGATATATACAGAATGAAGGCGAGACAGAAATATATACATATGTGTGCATGTGTGTGTGTATATGTATTAACACACAAATGTGCACACACACACATATATGTATAAAATCATCATCATCATCATCATCAATTTTGTTTGTTTTGCTATTCTTGTGCATAATATGATATATAGACAGATAACTATGGAAATACATATGTACATACATACATATGTATATACATATACATGCTTGTGTATATATGTGTGCATATACACACACATTTTTAAATATTTCTTACTTTTGACTAAATTTTCAAATTAAAACAGACTGAAAAAAAAAAAAGAAAACCCACATATTTCTATAATACAGGGAAAGCTGTCCATGTGTCTCTCCTGGGATATCATATTCTGAACGATTTAAATGCAACTCTTATCTGCCCTATTTAAACATTTAGTTAAGATAAATTCAAAAATATCTTTCTTTACATTTTTCTATAAATAATAATAACTCTTTTCATAATGAAGCAGCCAATGAGAAGCAGAACTTGGTTGTAATTTTATGAGAAGACAATGTGTTGAGATGAGAGTGTCAGTACTTTACATGAAATAGTCATTGACGCTTAACCCATATCACAGGGTGTCTGAAACTGGTGGCAGAATGGGACAAGATCCTGTGACAGGAGACTGTGTTCAAATACTTGCAACAGAGTAAATTCTGTTGAAGGTACCTAAAAAAAATATGTTTGATTTATGCTAGCCTAAAAAAAAAAGGCAATGAAAAAACTTGTACTACTACTACTACTACTACTACTACTACTACATCATCATTATCCATTTTCCATGCTGGAATTGGGCTGAACGGTTTGACAGTAGCTGGCAGCTTGGTGGGCTGCACCAAGCTCCAGGTATCTGCTTTGGCATGATATGTACAGCTGGATGCCCTTCCTGACACCAACCACTTTATGGAGTGTACTGGGTGCATTCTATATGGTGCTTTTTATCATGACATATATTTTTTAATACATGGCTTAAAGTGGGCATGTAGGACATGTTTGACTCATCAGATGCCAGGAGCAGAGTGAAAGTTTATATGCATAAGAATTATAAAAGAGGCTATTAGATGTTCCCAGAAGAAATTGAGGGGAAAAGAAATTTAATTTAAACACTCAAACATCTTCCTCTCAGAAAATCTCCATGTCTAATATTGTGTACAGTCTGTACTCAAAGTTTCATACACATAAAACAACATATGTTGCAATATGAACGTGGCAAATAGATAGATTCATCAGACACACACACACACACACATATGTATATATATATATTATTATGATTGACCGTTGACTGAACACTATTCAATTTTTTTTCTCCGTGTTTTTCTCCTTGTCTCCGTATTCTTTCTGTTGAAGAGCGTAGCTCGAAACGTCAAAGACTTTCCGTATTCCCGAGCGTCATACTAATATATACTTTTGTTATTTACACCACCTGTCCTCGTCTGTTGTTATTATTTGTATATTCTCCCATATATATATATATATATATATATATATATATATGAACAAGCACACATACATACATACAAACACACACACACACATCATTTATAGATAACTAAACTTAACATGTCTTTAGTAAGAATTTCTAATTGAATGAAACTAATTGATTGTCTGCTATTTTTTCTTCCTCTTTTTCTTCTTCTGTCTTCGAAGAAATGTCTTAGAACAGCAGCAGAAGCAGAAGATTAAATAAAATCCCAGTTTCAACAGTAATTTTTAACTGTATATATCGTGAAAAATTTACAGAATTATCTTTGGTTTTTATTTGTTTCATTTCTATATTTTTTTTTCATTAAATCAGAAATACTTTAATAAAATTTCTGAGTGACTATTAAAACTTTTGATGAAGTAGGAACACAAATTGTAACACTACTCTTACTTCTTTCTTTCTTTTTACTCTTTTTCTTTCTTTCACTTTCTTCTTATTTCTTTGTTTCTTTCCCACTCTTTCTTTTGCTCTTCCTCTTTTTTATTCATTCATTCTTTTTTCTGTTTTCTCTCATTTTTATCCTATTTTCCTTTTTCTTTCATTCATTCTTTCTTTCTTTTTTCTATATTTCTTTCCTTTGTTTCTTTATTTTATTTCTTTCCCTCCTTTCTTTCCTTCATTCCAGAAGTCAGATTAAACAGTAGGACATTAGAAAAAACACCTTGTAGTATTCAGTTGCATTCTTTCAAATTCTACAGTTCAAACCCTTATCAATACACATAAACACACATACAAACAGATTTTTCACTGTTGCTTCATGTTACTGCTCTTTGCTGTTACTCAATTTTCACATATTGCAATCACTAACTCTTCATTTTATACTGAGTATCCTTGCCTCAGATCTTTCTCTCTCTCTCATATATATATATATATATATATATATATATACACACACACGTTATAAATGCATCTTTTCTTCTAACTGTATATGTATATTATATATACACTCACACGCACATTTATTTATACATTATATATGTACATGTGTGGGTGTGTATGTATATATATGTGTGTGTGTGTGTATATATATATATATATATATATATATACTTACGCATACATATATGTATATGCACACATGTATGTGTATATATATATATATATATATATATATATATATATATACACACGCACACACACACACACACACACATATACATACACAAACACATACTCACAAACATATATGTATACACAGTAGATTAAAAATTAGTGAAGCTAGAATCTTTATTCTGCTTTTACTTTTTGCTATTTATCATCGATTTTGTCCATTCTAGAAATGTAGGATGGTTTATGGGAGAGACACTTTACTTTTTCTTTTTTTGTATTTTACTATTGGATAACTTGAACCACTCAACTGCAAAGTAGGAGTGGACACTTGTCTTGCCTAATGACGTACATGAATAGCTAAAATATATATTTCTAACCTATGAACATTCTGGTTTATTCTTTTCAACTTTTACTGGTTTTACTCTTTGGACTTCCGCCATACTGGAGCACTGACTTTGAAAGTTCCTTTGCCTTGGTTTTTATTTTATTGATCTCAGTGATAAACAAATGGCAATCTCAACAAGCCATGTAAAAGATGTAATCCAAATGGATTGGAATAACACAAAATATTTTTATTTGATGTGCCAATATTGATGCACCAATATTGTATATACCCTGTTATCTCACAGACCGTTCCACTAAGCAATTGCATAACTATAACTCTAATGTGAGGTCCTTCAGATGGTGGATGTCTAACAAGTTCCATTGTCTATCTTTCTGATATGTAACCAGTGAATGAACCAACAAACATTATATTGGTTTAACAGCTAACTCATTTAAACTCTGATGTAATTAACACATACATAGCTTCTGAAACCTGTTGAGGTGTATAAACACCATTTTATCAAAAACTTGTGTGGAATTATCATTTTTTATAATGATTGGAAAATTTGGTACTTCATAAAAAAAACCTCACAAATTTTTGACATTCAGTCATTAGACTCTGGCCATGCTGGGGCACTACCTTGAAGAACTTTTTAGTTGAATGAATTCACTTCAGTATTTATTTATTTTTTTAAGCCTTATATTTATTCTATCAGTCTCTTTTGCCAAACTGTTAAGTTACAAGGACATAGACACACCAACACTAGTTGTCAATTGGTGGTCTGGGACAAGCACACACACACACAATTGGATTCTTTGAGTTTCTGTCTACCAATTCCACTCACAAGGCTTTATTTGGCCTGAGGTTATGGTAGAAGACACTTGCCCAAGGTGCCATGCAGTGGGACTGAACTTGGAACCATGTGGTTGGGAAGTAAACTTCTTACCACACAACCAGGCCTGTGTCTAACTTTTAGCCAGTCCCTGTTTCAAAAAATTCTGAGTAATATAAAATCTTCCTTTCATATATTCCAAATTACTCTGGTGGTAGTAAAAAAAATGGGAATGCGTATCATATATGCTGCATGGACATCACGGAAAGATGTCCTGTGTATAACATATGATAAATACGAAAGGCAAAGGGTTAAAATCTGATCACAAAATGGCTAGTGATAAATATTTGGAATATAAAAAAGAAATTGTTTTTAAATCTTATCTAAGAGCTTACAGAAATAGGATTGGCTTTTTTTCCTCTCTGCTAGCAGTGTACGTAGTTGGAATCAATCCAAATATGGCAAAAGTGAAACTATTTAATTGGTATAAAAAGAAATTAAGATGATTCAACAACAAAAATAACCCCTACTAAAAAGAAAACAAAAAAAAGCAAACAAAAATTAATAATAATAATGATAGCAACAACAAAAATTAATAATAATGATAATAATAATGATGATGATAAGAATAATGTTGATGATAATAATTATTATTATTAAATTTACCAAGATAGTTATCAAAAGAAAAAAAGGGGAAGAAAAAAAAAGAAAGAAAAAAAAACCCCACACATTCTTAGCCACTCCAAATTAATCCCTTTCATGCACAAAGGAAAATAATTTTGTTAGAGTTTTTGTGCTTATTTCAAGCTGTGAATCAATACGTTGCATGGCTGTATAATCAGGCAGCAGAAAACATCGATATCATGGAGTTTGGACACAATGCCTTTTTGCACAGAGCTGTGTTATCAGACAGAGTGGGGGG
>NC_069006.1:21946473-21949778 GCF_001194135.2 Octopus bimaculoides
CACCCCAGCCATATAAAAAAAAAAAACCCACCCT
This sequence comes from Octopus bimaculoides, assembly GCF_001194135.2. Taxonomy (NCBI): domain Eukaryota; kingdom Metazoa; phylum Mollusca; class Cephalopoda; order Octopoda; family Octopodidae; genus Octopus; species Octopus bimaculoides. The sequence continues at coordinate 21,946,508 of NC_069006.1, forward strand.
GTATAGTCAGCACTACTTACAATACAATATACTACTGTTGGCAGTATATAGCAAGAAATGCCTTGGAATAAATTTAAAATTAGTTCTCTATTAAAAAGAAACAAACAATTAACAATGAAATCAATTGTTGCTTTGATTTGCTTTAACTTTTGGCAAAAACATTTTAATAGGTTTTAATAACAAAGTGATGTTTACAAGGAGTGGTTGGTGGTCATGAGAGCTGGATGGGATGTATAGAGTTAGATAATAACATAGTAACAGTCAGTTGGTGGGTTATAAAAAGACATGGAGGAAATTATGGCTAAATAAATAGATTAAAGAGAGATTAAGGATTAAGACATCTATACCAGGATAATCTTTAAGAAAAATGAATAAAAGGAAGGAAGGGAAATCCATAGAAAATGAAAAAAATAAAGGTAGTAGAAAAGAAAAGTGATTTTAAATGAGAATTAAAGTAAAAAAAATAAGCCAAAAGAAGCATGTGACTTAGACTGCCTTCTTCCAACTGTTAAACATGGAGGACGATCTGTGAGGGCTATATCTTGGAAATCCGCTGGCCCAATGGTTTCCCTTTATGGCAGAATTAATAGTCAAGACTATTTAAGCATTTTATCTGATCAAATTCATCCTTTGGTTGTAGAACTGTTTCCGGAGAGAAATGCAATCTTTCAAGCTGTAATTACTGCCAAAGGCTGTCGTACCCCATATTAAAATAAATTTGTTTCAAATTTTAAGGTGTTTCCATTATTTTGTCCAACCCCTGTATACACACACACATACATATATGTAAAAACCATGCCAAAACTGACCTTGCCTGTGCTGGTGCCGTGTAAAAAGCACTCAGTCCCCTGTACAGGGTGGTTGATGTTAGGAAGGGCAAACCAAAACAGACACAGTACCCTAATGTAGTCTTCTACCTGGCTGGCGCCTGTCAAACTGTCAAACCCATATCAGCATGGAAGACAGATGTTAAATGATGACACACACACACACACACACACACACACACACATCGTTGTCTTTGTCTATAGCAGTGGCAATATCATTTTAATACCCACTTTTCTATGGAGACAGAATATCTATTTCTACAGCTGAATGCTCTTGCTGTCACCAATCCTTTGCCTGTTTTGAAGCAAGGTAATATTTCACCATGGCCAAACATGCTTTTGCAGATTATTGAAAATGCATGACACTGCTTGTATGACAGTGACACTCGTTTACAACTATCACATGATGTCAAGACAAAGAGATACAAACTTACACACACACACACACATGATGAGCTTCTTTCAGTTTCTGTTTATCAAATTCACTCACTGTGGTTTGGTTGACCTGGAGCTATAGTAGAAAACACTCACCCAAGGTATCATGCAGTGAGACTGAACCAAAAGCCATGTGATTTGGAAGAAAAGTTGTTAACCACATATCTACACTTGCACCTCTTTCATGTATGTATTACACACACACACACACACACATATACATACACACACACACATATAAAGAGTAAGACGACAATTATATACACCAGAAGCAGTAAAGACCGGTAAAACAGCTATCTTTTGTCATTAGTTCACTGCAGTATAAATGTTAGCAATAATCTTTTAAAAAAAATGATAATGTAAAATCAAGAAAGCAACAGAAACTGCTTCAAGAAAGAAACAACAATTTCTCAAAGAAATATATTAATTTAGTTTCTTTATTTATTCAATTAGTCATTTGTTTGTTTTTTTCTTCTTTTCAAATGTGAAAACATTTGAGCTCATCTCTAGAGATCCAATTATTAAGAAAAAAACATCCATAAACCATAAATAATCTATTTATTCTTATCAGATTTTTAACTATGCAAACCTAACTTATTCAAAATTAATCAACCAGTTTTGATATGATATAATATGCTGTGTGAATAGACAGAGATATTCATGTATGTATGTACATATGTATAAGTGTGAGAGTGTATTTATATGCGTATTTTGTGAATTGTGTTTTAAAAATGAGTACAAGGTGTCAAAATCACATTGATATCTGATTGACAGCTGAGGAGGGGAGTTCCCCGACTTTGTTAAGTATGTTTTCCATTCTTGTTAGATACTATACTCACTGTCATTGATTTGTTTGAATTGTTTTATTTAGGACAGTGAAGATCCTAATTTAATCTTGTTGTTTCATGGTAGAGTGTGAATTAGGGATAAGTTGGAAATTTTTTATACCAAGGTGGTCCTGGTTTGCAAATAGTTATAGCAGATATGAAACATGTATGTGTGCGTATATACATGTGTGTGTGTGTGTGTGTATGAATGTATGCAAATTCATATATTTCTAATCAGGCAAAACTTACAAAATTGACTCAAGAGGCTAAAGTTTTGCACATACCACGTAACAAATTCCATTTGTTCTCATATTATATGCATATATGAGTATGTATACATACATATACACACACATGTAGATATATATATATATATATATATATATATATATACATATATATATATACATATATATGAATGAATATATATTACTATATGTATATGAACACGCATACGTGTATAAATATATATGCATATACACATACATACACCAACACATTCATACACATGTAAGTATACATAAATACATACATCTCCCCCCCCCCAATATAAATATGAACTTGGCACTTGGCAAAAAACAAACCAAAACAAAAACAGTAAAACCGGAAATTACCCAATCAATAGACATAACACAGTGATTGTTTCTAATTCATCTCAATTACTATTATTTGTGTAGATAAAAAAAAACAACAACATAAAACAATAATAATAATACAAAAATGACACACAGAAGATGAGGTTAATAGTCTACTGATTTGCACTGGTCACCATTCTTCTACAGAAATTACCATAATTTCTTATTTCTTCATAGTGCTACTGCCAGAGTTTTAGACTAATTTTAAACCATTTTAGCAAATTATTAGTAATATTGGTTTCAAATTTTGGCACAAGGCCAGCAATTTTTGGGAATATATACATATATATATATATACATATATATATATATATATATACATATATATATAGGAGTACTCCATCGGTTATGATGACAAGGGTCCCAGCTAATACAATCAATGGAACAGCTTGTTTGTGAAATTAATGGTGCAAGTGGTTGAGCACTCCAAGGACATGTGTACACTTAACGTAATTTTCAGGGAGATTCAGCATGACACAGAGTGTGACAAGGCTGGCTCTTTGAAATACAAGTACTACACATTTTTCCCAGCTGAGTGAACTGGAGC
>NC_069006.1:21950047-21950705 GCF_001194135.2 Octopus bimaculoides
ATATATATATATATATATATATACACACATACACATACGGAAACAAATGGAATTTGTTGAGTGTGGATGCGCAAAAGTCTTACCGCTTGGATCACTTTTGTAAATTTTCCCTGATTAAAGATATATATGTGAATTTGCATGCTTATATGTACATATGCTGTGTCACTGGTTTGAAAGGTTTTAGTTGAGCAGATTGACCCCCAGTAATTATTTTTTAAATTTGGCACTCATTTTATTGGGTCCTTATTGTTGAACTGCTAAGTTATGAGGACATAAACAAACCAACACAAGTTGTCAAGTCAAGGAGTGGTGGTAAGGACAAACACACAAGATGTACACACATATGCACATATTTATATACAAGAGGTTTCCACACAGTTTCCATCAAGCAAATTCACTTACAAGGGATTGGTCAGGCCAGGATTAGAGTAGAATACACTGCTCATGGTGCCATGCAGTGGGACTGAACCTACAACCATGTGGTTGAAAAGGAAGCAGCTTAGGAGAGGATGTTAGGCTTTCACTCGACCTTCTCTGATTTCTAGAAAAAAGAGACATGTGAGTCTCCATGTATCTTCTCATGGCACAATATTTCTGATTCTGAGAGAGAGAGAGAGGGAGAGAGAGAGAGAGAGAGTGAGAGAGAGGGAGAGAGAGA
>NC_069006.1:21950892-21952546 GCF_001194135.2 Octopus bimaculoides
AGTGAGAGAGAGTGAGAGAGAGAGAGAGAGAGAAAGAGAGTGAGAGAGAGAGAGAGAGAGAGAGAGAGAGAGAGAGTGAGTGAGATAGAGAGTATTGACTCCAATACTTGTACTTTAATAATTTACTCTTTAAAGGATGACAGATATTTCAAATTTTAACACAAGGCCAGCAAATTTAGGGGTAGGACATAAATTGATTCAACCAATGCAAGTGTTTAACTGATGTTTATTTTATCAACCCTGGAAGGATGAAAGGCAAAATCAATGTGAGGGGCATTCGAACTCAGAATGTAAAGCCAGAGGAAATACTAAAACGCATTTTGTCTATGATAACAATTCTGCCAACACTGCCTTTCTCAAGAATGAAAGATAAAGGCAACCATGGCAGGATTTGAACTTAGAGTCCAGAAGGACAGACCCAAGTACCATGAGGTATTTGATCTAATGCTCTAATTACCCTAACCAATTTGCTGCCATATACCAACAGAGAGAATACCTAAATTTCTACAGATCGATTTTTAGATATAAATTTTTCTTCCCTTGACACATCACCACACACACACATGCAAACATGCAAACACTAATACATACTTACACTCACACACACATATAAGCACATGCACACTAACAGACACACATTAAGACAAATATACACCCACTCTATTACAAACATATCGAGTCATTCACATACACATATACACAAACACACACAGACGCTCACTCCCTAACCCACAAACACACACTCATCACACATACACTAACACACAAGCACATATACTCACCCATGCACACACACATTTACACAAACACATACATACTCACAACACGCACACACACATTCAGAAATGCACTAATAAGCACGCACACACACACACACACACACACATACATACACAGACATATATAATATAGAGGAGTAAAGTTAGCAAGTGAAGTGAAACTTATCAAATCTGTTTGTAAATTTCTTAAATGTCTTGCATCTCTTCACAGTACGTTGAACTACAAAATACCAAAGTATTAACATTTTTCACCACAATGTCGGCTGGCTTTGATCATATTGCCAAAGTAAGTATTCCTGGTGTCAAAGAACCATGTCTTGTTCCTCGTTGCATGACATCAAATAAAATAATGATCAAATATGGTGAAACTTAAAAAGCAATTCAAAAATTCTATGTACAGCGTTACTGCTGCTACTGCTGCTGCTGCAGCAATTATTGTTGTTGTTTAGCCCTAGGATACCCTTCATTGAGCAGGAGTATGGAGAAAGATGGCCATGACTAGATTTCCCTGACTACATCATCCAGTCTGTCCTCCCCATTTTTAAGGGGTAGGGTGTGATTTGATGGAGGTTTGGCTGCTGTTTCTAGGAAACTAGGCAACAAAGTTGAAAAGTCATGGGAAAACTGTGGCATGTGGGACTTTCTGAATGGCATCTGAGTTAGGAGATAAATATATATATAGATATATATATATAGCTGTTTGACAGTTGGTGTGTTGTTTATGCCCTGTAATTTAATGGTTTGGTAAAAGATACTGATAGAATAAATTCCAGGCTTTAAAAAAAAGTACTGGGGTTGATTTATTTGACCAAAAATTCTACAAGTCAGTGCCCTAGCATGGCTGCAGTCTAATGACTGAAACAAGTAATATATAT
>NC_069006.1:21952580-21953240 GCF_001194135.2 Octopus bimaculoides
ATATATATATATATATATATAAAGGCCCTTGCAACTATACTGTATTCTCACCTGGAAAGCAACAATCTTTGACCAGAGAAACAGAAATAATGCTAGACAGAGATGCATGATTATAAATTGCAGCTACTGGTGAATTGGGTAAATTTTAAATATAGCAAATCCTAAAGTCAGTTACATTGACTCAAGTACTTGACTGGCACTTTATTTTACTAGCTCCAAAAGAATGAAAGGTGAAGCTGATCTCAGCAGAATTTGAACTCGGAATGCAAAGAGCCTGAAGAAATGCTGCTAAGCATTTTGTCCCATGTTCTAACGATTCTGTTAGTTTGCTACTTTAAAATAAGTATAGATGAAGTAAAATTTGTAAAAGTTTTTAAAATAAGAGACAAATAAACTAACACTGAAAATATAAAATTAGATTTAGTCACTGGAATCAGAGAATCAGAAGAGAACTACACAATCAAATACTTAGGAGTGATAAAACTGATAAAGAAACAACATACAGAAACGAAAGTGAAAGTTAAAAAATTGCAGAAAAGTCAGACTAATGTTAAAAACTGAATTCATTTCTAGAAATAAGATAAAGCTAACTGCAGTGAAGAAAATGTTTTAGATAAGAGCAAAACAACAGTTGAAAAAGTACTGGCATTGATTTGACTG
>NC_069006.1:21953277-21955221 GCF_001194135.2 Octopus bimaculoides
ACTAAATTTGTAGCCTAGTACATATGTAACAAATTATTATTATTATTATTATTATTATTATTACTGAGGCATTGAGGCAGCAGAACTGTTTAGCACACTGGACAATTGCTCAAATTGATCAGCTTTTTTCTGTATGTTATACATATTCCTAAGACCTGGAGCTTTGGTTATGTATTTGTCTGTATGTTTTTTTAAACATATCTAAAGCACCTTTATTATAAGGACTTTTTCTTTTTTCAGGTTCCATGTTCATGTTATCTCTCTTTTCAGATATTATTTTTATTATAGGTTGACTTTGCTCTTCATTCTTTTGGGGTCAATAAAATAAGTACCAGTTGAGCACTGGGGTCAATGTAATTGACTTACCCACTCCCTCAGAACTACTGGCCTTATGCCAAAATTTGAAACCATTATTATCAAATATTTTTTATTATTGACATAACTACCATCAAAAGTGTTCTACTTATGACCATTTTATCTTCTTATATATTGAGGGGTTACATTGTCCATTGTATTTTTTTTTTTTTTTGAAGATGGTAGTTTGTGGTTTGAGGGAGATTTAACTGCTATTTTCAGTAGAATGAATGACTGTATAAAATATTGCTTATTGGTTTGATATGATGCAGTTTTATCTGGGAAGATGACACAATCTTTATAAAGTAGCATAAGTTTATACATACACACTCACACAGATATATATATATACACATATGCACACATGCACATATATACACACTCATATACAAATATGTATATGTATATATACATATACAGGCACACATATATAGACACTCATACACATATATATATATACATACATATATACTCACTCATAAACAGATACACACACACATATATACACACACACATATACACACTCACACACACACACATAAATATCAACTTCATAGTAAAGTCATGATTGGAAATAGATTGAACCAATTTTTTTTATGAAATTGATACAAGTAGAATTTATCTTCATAAAGAATGGAAATAAAAGAGAAAATATAAAAATATAAAAAGAAAAGTTAAAAAGAAAGTAAGAAAACAAACAACTACAAAAACCAAAAAAACAATCCCATCTTCAACAGACAAAGACGTGTGTCTTAATAGAAGAAATATTTTGTAATCTTAAAGGTTAGTTGAGAGCAGAAAGATGGCCATATGTTGGCTGTCAGAATATTTGACCTTACGTAAAAACAAACAGGCAGTCAGTGACATAAAAAAACCCAAAACAAAACAAAAAAAAAAACAAGCAATTTTAGAGAGGTTACACTGGAACATGAAAGATAAAAAAGAAAATAAATAAAACACGTCAAAACTTAAGAAATATTTAGAGGTCTGTGATAAAATTGCTTCTGTGGTATTGGTATTGGAAGCTAATCTATGGTGTTAAAATCCTAAATTTAGCAGCAAAAATGACAAATGATTGTTTCAAATGATTCTTCAGTTTGTATCTGTTATGATTAGTAGTAAATAGTGTTACACTTTAAGGCTGGCTGGTGTTTGTGATGATGTTATGTGAGAGTTCAGTTACTCAACAACCATGGAGCCACTACTATGTGGATGCAGGCATCACTTCCTGATCAATTTGATAACAACACACCTGAGACAGAAAGAAAGCATGTGGTAATGTGGCACCTCTTAATAAACTTAAGGTGGGAGATTGGTAGAATCCTTTACAGCATCAGATGAAATGCCTCATGTTGTATTTGCTCTAGCTCTCTTTACTCTGAGTTCAAATCCTGGGTAAGGTCAACGTTATTTTTCATCTATTTTGCGTTGATAAAGTATCAAGCCAGTGCAGTGGATTGGTAGAGCATCAGATGAATGTCTTGTGGTAGCTATCCTAGGTCTGTGTGTTTTGGGTTCAAATTCCTGTCTAAACTTCTTTTGGTTTGAGAGAGGAAGAGAAAGATAAATGCAGAGAGAAAAGAGGTAGAA
>NC_069006.1:21956081-21959475 GCF_001194135.2 Octopus bimaculoides
TTGTCTGTGCCAATCAGAAAAAAAAAATATGAGACAAATATATTCAAGCTTTCAAAGTAACTAACTGCAAGTCAAGACGATAAATAAAATAAAAATAAAGTGCAGCAGCAGCAACAACAAAGACCACACAAAAACCAAAAACAAAAGCAGCAGAGATCATTTGATTAAGTTTTTATCTATGTTAATGGCAAGTTCAATGTAATCATTATGTCTAGACACAAAAATATTCTATTTTTATCTTATCTCATTATTTCAGCAAAAAATTTTATTCCTTTATGTTTGGACAATTCTCGAGAATTTAGCAATAATGTGTTAAGTTTTCGTGTTGTATCGTTATATCGTAGTATCGTATCATATCATATCAGCTCCTCCTCCTCCTCTGCCTCTTCTTTCATCCTCCTCCTGTTCTACCTCCCTCCACCTCCTCCTCCTCCTCATCTTCACTTCTTATTCTTCCTCCTCCTCCTCCTCACTTCTCTGTGATTCTTCATACAGCTTAACTTGTTATAATTATCTATAAATTGCTGCTGCTGCTGCTGCTGCTACTACTACTACTAAAGTATCTTTGCAAGACATTAATGAAATGCATAAATAATTAAACCATATTTTGAGTATAGTAGTGGTAGGAGTACTTGTAGTAGTATTAGTAATAATAGCAATAGTATGGTTGTAACATGTAATTCTGTGACCATGTTTTTTTTTAAATAATTCAATAATTTCTAAATGGTTTTTATTTTTCCTTTTTATTTTTGCCAAAATTAAACCACTCCTTGCCCCTCCTACTCCTCCCCCTCCACACTCACAACCCCCCCCCTGCCCCCACCACCCTGCAGGCAAAACAAAAGAACAAAAATCATGGAATGAAAAATAAATTCTATTCATTTCAAATTAACTAAGAAAAATAAGTAAATGAATAAAACAAATGAATAAATAAATAAATAAATATGTGTTTGATTGGCTTTTTCCAGACTTCACTCTTAGTCTCAGAAATATTGAAATCAAGAAACTATTTAGCCTTATACATTTATTATCACCATCATCATTGTTTTAACATCCACTTTTTCATACTTGCATGGGTTGGACAGTATTTGCTGAGGTGAATTTTTTATGGCTGGACACCCTTCCTGTTGCCAGCTCTTACTTGTTTTGAAATAAGGTTCCCCACAGCCAGACATAATTTCATGGTGGACTGGGAATAAAGGACAGACTGCATGCTGGTGACACACGGAACTACCACATAATGTCAAGGCAAAGAGATGACACATACACACCACACATATACAGTTACACACACAAGCGTGCGCATGTGTGTGAGTGTGAAAGTTTGTGTGTGGAAGAGGCTTCTTTCAATTTCTGTCTGCCAAATCCACTCACAAGGCTTTGGTCAGCTTAGGGCTATAGTAGAAGACACTTGCCCATGGTGACTTGTAGTGGGACTGAACTTGAAACCATGTGGTTGGGAAGCAAACTCCTTACCACACAGGTACACCTATACAGAAAGTAAATAAAAAATTAAAATGCAAAACCATTAGCAAGGAAGGATTTTTGCATGAAATCCCACTTCATTCCTGCAGATAACATATAGCATTATATATATATTCCAACTAAGGCAGCAAACTGGCAGAACTGTTAGCAAGCTGGGTAAAATGCTTAACAACATTTTATCTGTCTTTATGTTCTGAGTTCAAATGCTGCTGAAGTTGACTTCACATTTCGTCCTTTCAGGATCAATAAAATAAGTACCAGTTGAGCACTGGGGTAGATGTAACCAACTAACACTCTCCTCTTGTGCCAAATTTTAAAGCATTATATATATATATATATATATATATATATCCTAACTGTCTTATATTTATAAAAAATATCATTAAAAGGACACCTTACATTTTCATTTCTTTAATACATATAATTACATTTCGACAATATCTGAAATTACATTTTCTCTGAATATTTAATAAATTGTTCTAAACTGAGACCTTATTAGATTACACATAATTTAAAGTGGTCTTCAAGGATTTTCTCCCTGAGTTTTCTAATTCCTTCCCTGGAGTCTATTTATGCATTTACCATGAAATTAAAAACTAAGCACCTACACTTGTCGGTTATCTGGTGGCTGTTGAAGATATATTTACATTTTCTACAATGATACTGACACTCATGCAAGCAAAACAGAGACATGGTTGTGTGATCAAGAAGTCTGCTTTGCAACCATATGAGTTTTGGGTTCAGTTCCACTGCATGGCACTTTTGGGCTGACCAATACATTGGAGTGAAATATAGAAGAGAGAAACTGTACAAAAGCCTGTATATACGATGGACTCTCCTGTTGAAGATGACAAATGAACATTCAGCTTTTGCCGAACGACCTTTGCAAATGATTTGCTTAGAGTGATCAAATGTTCGTGCTGCACATTAGCTCACCCTCTCCAACAAATTGATGTTATCTGAACAGGTGCACAGTGCACCACATGTTAGGTGTCGAAGTCATCACAGAGCAACATGAGATGAAGTGTTTGTCTCAAGTACACAATGCACCACCCAGTCTAGGAATTGAAATCATGATTGCTAGATCATGAGTGCAACACCCTAGCCTCTGAGCCATGTGCTCTCACAGAAAAGCCTCTGTATGTATGTATGTATGTATGTTTGTATGTGTGTGTGTGTATATATATATATATATATATATATGTATGTATGTATTGATAGAAAAAACAACAAAAGAATATATATGTGTGTGTGTGTATATATACACAAACACATACATACACACACACACACACATAAACATCCAACATATGTACATGTAGTGTGTTTATATATATATTGTTTGCAAACAACTTGCAGATGCAAGTGTCACCAGTTGAAAGCTCTGCATACAAGATGTTAGCAGGCTTATGAGGTCATCAGGAGAGAATGCATGCTGTTTCAGAACCTTCCTCACAATGGTATTATGGTACCAGGTACTAGGTTTAGATTTCTCATCAATCAGGGACTATCCATAAGTGAGTGTTTCAATATGGTTGTCTAGTCTGCTTGAAATAGCAGCCAAATCTCAGTCAAATCATACTCTACAATCTTAGACACACTTATGGATATAATCAACTCAAATCTAGATATATTATAGGCAAAAGATATTTAATTCTGTATATTCACAACTATTTTACATTTTGCATTGGGTTACACCAATTACATAGCCAAATGCAAACTATGAAACAGCTGTAAACATAAAAAAATGGAAAAGCACTCGGAGAGCACAGACCACCGCCAAGCAGCTCATTTCCACCCATATACACGCATGCTGAAAATCGCCCAATTTCCCAAACCAACGCTGGCAAAAACATAACCTCCTTGGTGGGGGTAAAAAGAAATATATATATATATATATATATATATA
>NC_069006.1:21960620-21973866 GCF_001194135.2 Octopus bimaculoides
AAAAAAAAAAAAAAAAAAAAATCGGAACAATTCTTCAAATGGTATTTTAGTAATTTTGTTGCCGATATTTAAAAATCGTATTACACTACTCCCTTATCAGTTGCACGCTTATTATAAAAGAACAATATTATTATTTATATTATCATCACCATTAATATCATTATTATTATTGTCAATATCATTATTATTACTATTAATATTATTATTATAATTTTTAATATCATTATTATTATTATTACTATTATTATTATTATTATTGGTCTGTACCTTTAAGCATATCTATTCCATTTTAAATTTAATTTTGCAATCAATTAATGATAATTTTTTTGTGTTTTGTTTTATTTTTAATGTTTTTTTTTATATTTTATTTAAGATTACAAGTTTTATCTTTAAGCGAATCAAAGACAAATTAAAATTAGCTCTTTGATAAGTGTCTTAATCTGAGAGAAAACCAATGTTGTTAAAGTTAGGTTGTCTGGGTTACCATACCAAAGTAGAATTTAAGTTGCACTATTTCTTCAGATTCATCATGATCATCAGCATCACCATCATCACTATCGTCATCACCATCATCGTTATTATTATCATTATTAGTATTATCATCACCATTATTATGATTATCGTCATTACTACTACTACTACTACTACTACTACTACTACTACTACTATCACCACCAACCATTACTATCGTCAAATTTGTTTGAAAGAAAAACTTTTTGAAATTTATTTTGTCTCTTTGTTTACAATTGAATATTTGAATATATAACTTTTTCTTTTCATTTTTGAAATTCTTTTTTTTTTCCAAAAAATAATGTTTGTAAAAGGTTAGGAAGCTAAAATAGATAAGTTGAGTGAATTCTCTGAGTGAATAGTTCAATGGTTTATCTGTTTTTCTTTTCCTTTTTTTTTCTTCTTTTTTTGCTAATGCTATAAAGATTCTACTGAACATCCATAACACAAAAGAGAAGAGAGAGAAACTTTTGTGGAGTAGTTTACTAACGGAATGTTGTCAAAGATAAGATTAGACTGATTCAAAGATGTACAACTAATTATCTTTTTTATTTTTTTTTTTTTGCTTTTTTTCACTTTCTGATACAATACAAAAATTAATTAAAATACATCATTGAGCTGATGAGAGATTTTCTACGTGGTTGCTCAACCTGCTAAACATAACAGCCAAATATGTCTCTCGAAATCCACACACCCTATTGAAGGATACATTGGCAAGAAAAAATAATGTGAGAAGCCATAGATGGAATGTCTTTCATCTCATTGAGCTGATTGGAGAATTTCTACATGGTTGTTCATCCTGCTAGAAATAACAGCCAAATGTCTCTGGAAATCCACACACCCTATTGAAGGATACATTAGCTAATGTACTTCTAGATATATTGTGGGTGAGAAAAAAATATGGGAAGCCACAAATGGAATGTCTTTCATCTCATTGTGCTGATTGGAGAAGTTCTACATGATTGCGTTGCATGCTAAAAATAACAATGAAATGTCTCTGTAAAGTTGAATTTGGCAGAATTTGAACTCAGAATGTAAACCAGGAGAAATTCTGAAAAGAATTTTGTCTGACATACTGAAGATTCTGCAAGTTATTTTCACAATTACTTACAAATTATAATTAAACTGATTTCTAAAACTACTACCCACAAACAATTACCAAAATATTGTTATATTTTGGGATGATCATTTATTTTTCTTGTCAAGTAAACATATGCACTATATATTTGTTCTTCACTTGTTTATTATTATTATTTTTTTTTTATGTCCATTCTGGACTAAACAAAACAGGAAGAGACATGTGGGATGGAAGAGTCACTGAGGAGATCACAGATGTGTGATGAAAGATTTCCAGACAATGGACATAAGATAAAATAAGAACAATAATAAATGAGTGAAGGACAGAGTGCATGTGTTTATTTGACAAAAAAGAAGGAACAAACAAAAGGAAACAAAACAAATGGCCATCCCGAAATACAATATCTGTTTCAACACACGATTTCATATCAGGAATCTTGGAAAACAAATTCATAAACGTAGTTACCAAACATTCAATAACTCATTCTCAGTTTATATTTTCTCAGCACATGTCAGCCTCACAAAGCTGAAATGGTATTTTGAATATTTTGGTAATAGCAGGGGCTGTTTAAAATTTCCCCTACAATTATCTTAACTACAAATGTTTGTAATTTAATTCCAGGCAACAATATGCTTTGTAATTTAATTCTAGCTAACCAACAAAAGTTCAAGTTAAACATTTCAGGCCCTAATGAAGTCAATATAATTAATACTTTGACTTCATTAGAGCCTGAAAAGGCACAGGCCTGTGCCTTCTTTTTTAAAGAACTACATAATAAAATAAGAGATAATTTCAATTTTAAAGAATATTTAGCTTCCTTTAAAATTCAATTCTTGAAAGAAGAAAATTACATTTTTGGTCGTGAGCTGTACTAGTTCTGCAAGTGATTTGATTTGAGACCATGTTTTGAAAACACACAAAGACTGTTAACTTCACTTAACACTTTTGTTACCATACTTCAGTTAAATTGTCTCCATTAATTTTTTAGATAATGAAGATTTTAATAAAATAACTTTCTCATTGTTAAGCTGGGATCTGGAACAAATTAGCATAAAATTTTGATGGAAGATTATAATTTAGACCACTTTAAGACAGTAAGTTTATGTCATAGAACCTGGGGCAGCTTTAAGTGGATTGGTATCAAAAGGGTTGAACAAGGCACAGGAGTCTAAATTATAATCTAATTATAACATCATGGCTAACATCAATAACACTAGCAAAAACAGCAACCTGTTACTGGTTCAAGCCAATCAGGGAACTTGTCAGTGGTTGGTCAAGTTGTTTGAAGTTGTAGCTAAATACCCCTCATATGACACATTACTGCCTTTAGAAGAGGAAGGATACAGTAGATAATATAGTCTAAGATAAACTATGCTAAGAAAATTTATATAAAAAAAACCCAGCATGGCTACGACTTGAACTTATATGCTTACCAGGATTAACCTGGGGCTAAAAAACAATAGAAGCTGCCAGCACTGCCACTACCAGCACCACTACCACTCCTACCACCATTGCCAGCAGCAGCAATACCACTACCACCATGGTAACTGCTGGTACCACCACCACCACCACCACCATCAATTACTGTCACGTTAAGTTTAAAAGTTAAACAAATTGCCAAATTATTTGGTTTCACATATTTCTGATAATATTGATCTCTTGAGACCAGCAATGTATTTATGTTTTCTGACGATTAATCCGATAAACTGATTGATTTTAACCTATTGTCAACAAAGGATGCTGACAAAAAATATAACATAAAACACAAATATTGAGCCTCCATGTAGTCACTTTTCAATATGCTAGAAATAGCTACCAAATCTTCCTTAAATCACAAAAAAAGAACAGAAAATAATGTAGTCCTGAATTATCATTTGATGCCCAATCATCTCTACTTCCTTAGAAAAATGTTTTTGCCACATTTAAAAAAATAATTCTTTCTAATTTTGGTACTGTGGAGGAGTATGGCTAAGTGGTTAGGGTATAGTCATAAAATCGTAGTTTTAATTCCTGGACCGGGTGATAGGTTGGGTTCATTTCATGTTGATCCAGTCAACTGAGCTGGCAAAAGTGAGTAATCTTGCGACAGACTGGTATTCCATCCAGGTGGGGGTTAATATATATGCCATGGAAACTGGCAAACTAGCCCTATAAGTCTGTATGACTCAGGGAGAATCTTTATCCTCTGTCCTTAATTTTGGTACAAGACCAGCAAATATGAATGGAGTGGGGTAAGTTGATTACATCAACCCCAGTGCTCAACTAGTACTTATTTTATAGACTTTGAAAGGATGAAAGGTAAAGCTGATTTCTGTGGGATTTAAGTTTAGAAAGTAAAGAGCCAGAAGTGCCACTAAGCATTTTGCCTGATGCATTAATGATTCAGCCAGCTTGCTGCCTTCATAATGATAAAAATTCTTTCTAATATTGGCACTAAGCCAGCAATTTGGGGAGGAAGGGTTTTAGTTAATTACATCAACTTTTGTATATGACTTTATTTCATCAACCCCAAAAGGATAAAAAGCAAAGCTGACTTTGGCAGAATTTGAACTCAAAAAGTAAAAGAACCAGGAAAAAATGCTGCCAAGTCTTTTGTCTGACATGCTAACAAATCTGCCAGTTTTCTATTCTTTATTTGAAAGAAAAAAAGGAAAGAAACGTAATAAATTTTGAATATTTAATTAAAAATGAAATACGAAACTAAAATAGAAAACGCTTACTCATATTCAATAATTACAAGCAATTTGATGAATGTTCATTAAAATTATGCAATTCTTATCTAACCTTGAACCTTATGCTCCAATATGAAATGAGAAAAATTAAGGAGTAAAATGATAATTTTGCTTGCAGGTCACAATGTTCACAGATGTTGTGGCATTGTCTATTTTTAGTCAAAAGCCCATAAGTGTTTGAAATTAGATGATAGAAAATGGAACTAAATTCTATAAAGCATTTAATGCATTGTTTCAATGATTTTGTATTCTGATTGACATGTTGATCCCCTTTTTACCAAGACATTATTTTTAATTCACCAGCGCAATTCACATCCCACTGTATAACTCGTTGAACATATATATGCTACCCAATCACAAAACAGATAGTCATCACCCAATGCTATAATGCCACCCAAACACACAGTCTACTCCAGTGGTTCTCAACCATTTATTGACTATGGACCTCTTTGATTCCGAGTTTACTCGTGTGGACCTTCATAGCCAGTCGATGTTTAAATAATTAACATGCAAGTGGTTGAGCACTCCACAAACACGTGTACCCTTAATGTAGTTCTCAGGGAGATTCAGCATGACACAGAATGTGACAAGGCTGGCCCTTTTGAATTACAGGTACAACTCATTTTTGTCAGCTGAGTGGACTGGAGCAATGTTAGAATGGGACATCTGGGTGCAACTGTTTGTATGCTGATGATTTGGCATGGCTGAATGGATCTGCATTTATTTTGGCAGTGGAAGTAAACACACACAGAAATATATCATCATTATCATTATAAATAAGGGAACTATAATATAGAAACTTCTAGTTAACTATTGGAAATAAAGCTTTGCATAAGGACGACACATCATATAAGATACAAAAAAAAAAAGATAGAATCAAAACAAAATTCCAAATATACTAAAGGAGAAATGGAGGGAGAAAAACCACACCATGGCCAATACCCTCCATGACTTGACAGAGAGGAAGTAAGTCAGTGTGAAAGCTAACAATGGTTCAAAAGCTCTGGGATAAATGTAGAAATGGAAGGTCTAATTTTAGTGGTACAGGATCAATGCCAACCATAAACAACTATAGGAATGAAATAATGAAACAACAGGCTAACAACGAATGTAGACTGTTAACAGCACAAAAATAATTGAACACACCATTTCTGGCAGTTCAAAGACAGAACATATACACTTATATACACTTACACAACTGAATCAACTGCTGTGTCCACTGGGTAATATGCCAACATATTGATGTGAAAACTGAGAAGTGGTATAAGCATGCACTAATCGTGTATGTAAATGAACTGAATAAAAGAGCATGAGATAGGTTTCTTCAAATTCTCAAGGAGACCAGAGCAAACTGTCCATAGGCATAGGTATGACTACACGGCAAAGAAACTGACTTTGCAACCATGTGGTTTCTGGTTCAGTCTCACTGTACAGCACTTTGATCAAATGTCTTCTACTATAGACCCAGGTTGACAAATGCCTTGTGAGTGAATTTGGAACATGGAAACTGTGCGAAAGTCTGTCGTGTGTGTGTGTGTGTGTGTGTGTGTGTGTGTGTGTGGTTGTGCCTCCACCACCACTTGACAACTATGTTGATTTGTTTATGATGGAATGCTGAAAAGTTCCTGGTTTTGGGTAAAAGAAAATACAGGAGGATCTGTTAATTATGATTTTATCCAACATACTCCCCACTTGGATTCAAACACTTATTGCAGCAATCTTTCAGTTTTTCTAAGCCCGGTAAAAAAAAAAAATGAGACAGTTGGGCCTCCAGCCAGGCCTTTCGTGATACCCTTAAAGCCAGGAACTTTTCAGCACCATCTCGTATGCCTTCATAACCTAGTATTTCAATAATGGAAACCAATGGTATAAGAAGTAGACTTAAAAACATATGTACTAGAGTCAAACTCTTTGACTGAAACCCTGTTGAGGTCATGCCTCAGCATGGCAGCAGTCCAATAACTAAGATAAAAGATATCATATCATCAAAGATGAGAATGAGATTTGCTGTACTTTGATAGATAAGTTGATTTTTCTGACTAAAGAATTGCCTGGAGGAAGATGAAGAAGTTGTTAAAATAGCAGAATCATAAAATAGCCATAAATGGGATGTGGGTTACAAAGGTATGGACACTAACACTATTGACTGGAGTACTAACTTCAATAAGAATGAGCAACAAGGAAAGCATAAACAACAATAATAGAGGCTTACAACTTAACACACAGTATATAAATAATTAAATAAATGAATAAATAACACATGCTCTGCATAGCCAACGTTCTATGAAGAACACTTTTTATTCTGAAGTACAATCCACAAAGTACACTTTCAGCACAACCCACACAACAAACTGACTTTGGTAGGATTTGAACTGAAAATGTTATGAACTAAAACAACTACTGCAAGGCCATTTTCTCAATGATCTAATGCTCCTACCAATCCACCTTAATAATAATAATGGTTTCAAATGTTTCCACAAGGGCAGGAATTTTGGGTGAGGGGTTAAAGTCAATTACATTGACCCCAGTGCAAAACTGGTACTTATTTCATCGACCCTGAAAGGATGAAAGGCAAAGCCAATCTCAGCAGCATTTGAACACAGAGCATGAAGACAGATGAAATACCACTAAGCATTTTGCCTGGCATGCTATTGATTCTGCCTGCTTGCTGCCTTAAGAATAGAAATAATAATAATAATTCTTTCTACTATAGACACATGGCCTAAATTTTGAGGGATAGGGTTAGCTGACTACATCTACGCCAGTATTTGACCGGTATTTTACATTATCAACCCAGGAGGGATGAAAGACAAAACTGACTTTTGCATGATCAGAACATAAAAACTTGGAGCAAATGCAACAAAGCATTTCATCTGATGCTCTAACAATTCTGCTAATCTACCACCTTAATAATAATAATGATGATGATGATAAGAAGAAGAAGAAGAAGAAGAAGAAGAAGAAGACGATGACGACGATGAAGAATGTTAATAATATTAATTATTATTCTTATTAAAATACCAAACATCAAATGTTTCAGTTTTTATTTTTATATTTTTGCTTTTTTTTTATTGTTAAACTTCTCTAATTTCACATATAACACTTATTTAATCAAATTCTATTTCCACTCAGTATTTGCAATTCCACTTCAACTTGTTATCACTTGCATTTATTAAAAGTTGAACCATAATTTGTGTGGTCTATCAAAGCAACTTGTACGTGCTTGCTCTTTGATCTTACTAATGTTAATATAACCACTATACAAAAGAATTTTCCTTCAATAGAGTTTCATCTAATTAAGCAAACACGCCAGTCTATTTATTAAGCTTCCATCATATTCTGTAACCATCTTAAAATTGTACACCCCAACATCATTTATGAATCTTTTATATATATATATATTTTTTTTCTTCTTTAAAAATCCTGTAACATCTTTTCTCCTTGCCCCCTTATCTCACTTCACCTCACCTTTCACATTTTCCTTCATGTCTATGATTTGTAACTATACAATATTTATTTTATATCACCTGCAATTTTTTTTTTGTATTATTGCTTTTTTTTTCTCTCTCTCTTTTAAACTCAGGTTTAAGAGATTCTTTTAAAAAATTTTCTAACTTGTTTAATGAATTGAAAATTTATTAAATGATGATAATTAAAATAATGTATTCATGAAGATATCTAAATTATAGATTTTATGTTTCATATTTTTTCATGTTAATATGTAAATTTTATTATTTTATTTTCATTTTTGCATTTTCTGGTAAGTTCTAAAATAAATTATCCTTATTATTAATCATATTTTATATTGGAAATGTGATTGACATACTTTAGAACAACTTTCGATACACAGGACTCCCTCAATATTACATTAGAATGAATGGCTTTTTCTAAAAGGAATTTTTGATAATCTTATACTTTAGAATTAATTATAACGTAGACAACCATAATTAAAACTAGGCAAATCTCTTTAAACTGGATTCTTTGAAAGGTCTTGCAAATTTCTGTGTAAGTTTTCAAGTATCACTTCATTTAAATGAGCAAACTTTTTTTCAGTTTAATTTCAAAATTTGTGATTACAGATAATTTTAATATATTTTATTCAACTTTTTTTGTTTTGTTTGATTTTTTTTTTTTTTTGATTTTGCAATAGAAAATTTTATATATTCAAGTGAGATCTAAAAATTTGCAAATGAATAATTATTTTTGCCATATTCTAGAATCGATAACTTCATTGAATTTTTTCCTCTGTTGTGATGTGATGTGATCTTCTAACGACTCGCAGATTAAATCGTAATAAATTTCTGCATCTTATAAATCATAATTTGATCAAGATATTTCTTTCTTTGTATGGTAATCTCTCAGCAGATATGAGGAGTTACATACTAGGACAAGTAGTTATCACGCTATCTGTCGTGTAAGAAGTGAATCTGATTCTATTATGACAGAATTTGTTAATAACGATCATTTACAGATAGTCTATGATAGACAATGACAAGAAATTTCTGACACAAGCATTTAACAAATTTAATTTTGTATATGGGATATGTAAATGTAAACGTCTGCTAAGCTTGTGGGGTTTTTAAGGTTTAGTGATTAACTCCAGTTTTATTGTGTTAAACAGATAACTGCTAAATCTTCCTCATGGGTGCACAAAGACATAAATGTTATAAAAGTGGTTTATAATCTCACTCCTATTCACTTCTCTTCAGCTCTAGACAGGCTTCAACAAACTTCCAGTGGGTAATCTTTCTCCACAAATATGATAACTATATGGAAGAAGGTTTACAAACAAGAAACCTGATCTAGAGGCAAAGTGAATCACGAGATTTTAAATAGACTCCATCACATAGGTTAAGTTCATTATTACCTTTCTCTGTGTGTGTATATGTATGTGTGTGTGTGTGTGTGTGTGTGTGTGCATATGAGTGGCAACTTGGCAGAATCATTAGCATGCTAGACAAAATGCTAAACAGCATTTCATCCATCCTTACATTCTGAGTTCCAATTCCATTGAGGGCAACTTTTCCTTTCATCCTTTTGGGGTCAATAAAATAAGCACTGGATTCAATGTAATCAACTTAATTACTCCTGGGTAAGAGAATGAAAACTGTGCCCCTTTGCAAAGCCATGTTGAGCCAGTGTGGTGGAGCAGACTCATCAAACAGTGTGATCTCAAGTTCAAATTCACATTAGACCGTGGTTGGTGGAGAGCACATGCCAAAGCCTTCATCTTGTAGTGAAGTGAATATAGACAATTCAATCCAATATATATGTACGCACACACATATATGTATGTATTTATATACAGATAGCTACATAGGAGAACAGGGATGGTAGGAGCAATCAGAAAACAAGCATCAGATAGTGAAATTAGACAGAAGAATATAAAGTGGAG
Organism: Octopus bimaculoides; assembly: GCF_001194135.2. Classification (NCBI taxonomy): domain Eukaryota; kingdom Metazoa; phylum Mollusca; class Cephalopoda; order Octopoda; family Octopodidae; genus Octopus; species Octopus bimaculoides. Next base: position 21,970,336 of record NC_069006.1, read on the forward strand.
AGCAAGGATAAACCACCTATTGGGTGCAAAGAAAAGAAAACCAAAATGAATGCACAAACACAGAAACTGGTCAAAATAAATGGACAGAATATGATTTCATAAGTATGAGAGGACATGAAAAAACCCCTTTTAGCAAGAACCATATATAACCTATAACATGAATAATAGAAAGCTTTGTAAAAGCAATAAATGCTTTAAAAAGATCATATAATGATCAAATGTGATAGTTGGAACGGATCAATAGACCAAAGATTGAACCTGCAACGACAGGGTTGTAAAGAGTAATTTCAGTCATTTGACAACAGCCATGCTGAGGCTTCACCTTCAATGCTATATAATCAATTATATCGATCACAGTATTTGTAGTCTGGGAAGTTATCTCAACAGTAGTAGTAGTAGTAGTGAAGTGGACCATATGCTTGATCCATTACACTTAGATGACAATTGTCTACGCTGTCCACACGACATTTTAATTACTTCCCCCAAATTGAACATAAAAACTTTCTCCTCTGCTTATTGTCCATCATATAATCATAATTTTACAATGGAAATTTGAAAATATATATATATATATATATATATATATATATATATATTTCAATAAGTCAGACAGACAATGAGAAAGAGAAGGAAAACAAAAACGAAAAGAAATGAAACCAACACAAAAATATAAAGGAAATAAAAATAAAAAAAATTTCCGGCACAAAAAAATTTAAAAAAAAATAAAACCCCACCTCAACAAAAAAAAAAAAAGAAAATAAATAGTGCCGCTATTTAAGTCGTTAATGCCAAACTAAGATTATATTAAGCTTGACAAAAGTAAAGAATATAGATTACAATATACATACTTGTGTATGTGTGTGTATTTATATATATATATATATATATATATATATATATATATACACACACACACACTCATATATATATTATATAAATACATACATATACACATCTATGTATATATGGTAAAAGAAGGGTGATCATGTGTGACAATATTTATTGCAATATAACTTTCAACTAAGTCATTGTAGTATTAAGAAATAATGCATTATGCCAGCAGCTTTTATTATTATTATTATTATTATATATGCTATTACTATTATTGTTAATATTATTATTATAATTATTATTTATTTATTTATCCACTTTTCAATAGCTGGAACAATAATGTGGAAATATTATTTTATCATTTCAATGTAAAAAGAAAGGAAAAGTGATTTTTTTTTTCAATTTTATTTTATTAAATTTTTTCTTTTTTTTTTTTACTGAAATAAAAAAAAAAATTCAACTGAAGCATTTTAGTGATAGATAGGAGAGGAAGATGATGATGAAGTAGCAGGAACAGTAGGCATGCTGACACTACCAACAGTGCCAGCAGTCAGTTCCACTGGTGCCAGAAACGGTAACATTAAAAGTACTTACCATTATTATGTTGTTCAAAAACAGATTTATATAAGCTGCGGAATGATGCACTCAAATTTTCTGGCGGTGAGTTTTCTTCCATGAATGGTAATGACTACAAAAGAAGAAAACAGCAAAGCTAATACATATATAGATATATATACATACATACATGTGTGTGTGTGTGTGTATGTATGTATGTATGTATATATATGTATGTATATATACGTATGTATGTATGTGTATATATATATATATATATATATATATATATATATATATATATATATATATATATATATATATAAGCACACATACATGCATACATATACATATATGCACATACACACATATATAAGTATATGTATCTATATACATATTATAAATATTTATATTCATATATATAAAGAGTTGAGACAGTAAATATTTACCAAGGGAAACAACATAAAAGGTCTGGTGTATTAAAATGAATATAAATTAAGATGTGTGTGTGTGTGTGTGTGTGTACATTCATATACATATATGTACACATACAGAGGTACATATGCAATATGAATGCATACATATATAAGTGGCTGTAAGCAAGCATATATCTCTATACATGTATGTATAATAAAAAGTTACAATGAATTGATAAAAATAAAAGATATATGTTAACAAAATAATAAATAATAAAATATTTATTAAATAATTTTAGTTTGCAACCAACAGATTATAATAAAAATATATAAATGTGATTAAAACATCACACATATTTTCATAAACTCAATAATTTCATATATTCAAGAGTACCGTAGGACACATCTATACACTGACAGACACATAAGCTTACATATATATATATATATACACGTACACACACACACACACGCAGATATATCTGCAGACAACCATTCAATTCCATTTGCTTTACGTCTATATTTCCATGCCTGCATGGGTTAGACAAATACATTCCTGAGGCATTGTTTTAGAACTGGGTACCCCACTTTTTTTTCCACCTCTTTTTCAAGTAAAAGATTTCTTGTTCACTTTGACTTCAAAGGCATGAAATGAGTGGATGATTTGAAAACAACACTGCTTGTACGTAACAAGTTTGGAGAAACGACACATAAAAAAACACACAGACACACTTAACAACTGGCACATACACACACACTTGCAGACATACATCTTGCATATATATATATATATGTGTGTGTGTATCATCATCATCATCATTTATAAATGTTCTGAAAACTATTGACAGCCTTGGATTTTTTCATCTCACTCTGTTCATTTTTATATATGCTTGCTAATACATGACCTACGTTGGACTCCTTATTCATATCATTATCAAAACTATAGTCTGTCCATAGCACTTACTCAACATTATCTGATACCTTTGGGTCTTCTTGACACCAATACCTCTCATACCCTATACATACATACATACATACATATATATATATATATATATATATATATATATATATATACATAAATACATATTTGCATAGATATAGCTTGACCAATTAATTAACAAAGAGGACAAAATTCCCATGTGAAATGCAGCAGAATTTGAAAAGATAGTGATTATATTTAAAAGTTAACTGATATGCATCAACTTGCATACTGCAAAATACAATGTCTTGAAGTTTGCATCTTTCAGTTTTACAGTGAAATTTACAGATCAAATTGGTTATTCAAAGTTTGTTTAGGTTTACTTCCTTCATGTGCATCTTGCTGAGATGAAGGACAGAAATGTTGAATGATTTAAAGCGCAGTGGCAATATATATTCAACTTAATTGTATAGGAATTTTTACTGAAGTTTACATAACATATTTTGAACAAGCCCATACTACTATTCCATCTTTTGTTTCATGGCAATTGCGTAAACTCATTCTTTCTCTGCATGTGTGTGTATGTGTGAATATACACACACATATGTATATAGATATATAAATAAATTGATATGTGTATTTGTGTATACATATATATCTTTATCTCTCTCTCTCTCTCTCTCTCTATATATATATATATATATATATATATATATATATATATATACACACACACACACATATATATATACATACACACACATACATATATATATACATACACACACATACATATATATATACATA
>NC_069006.1:21974270-21975511 GCF_001194135.2 Octopus bimaculoides
TATATATATATATATATATATATATATATATATATACATAAACACATATATAAATATATATGTGTACATATATACATATATTAATATCGAGCAATCTGTATATATTTACATAAATATATCTATACACGCGCCCCCACATACACACATACTTATGTATGCATACACAAACACACAGAGTGGCAACAGTGCATACTTCAATTCTATACAATTAATTGTATTCTGGGCTATTACAGGTGGGAAACATTTTTACTGTTTCAATCATATTCAAAAATCTTATGATGAAAGCCAAACAATTATAAAACACTGAAAAAAATCTATCTCTAAAAAATGTAATTGAGAATTTCTCATTGAATATTTTTACAATTACCATATGATTTCCAGATTTTATTTAGAAAACTATAAACCTCTCTCTACACAATTTATTTTTCAATAACATAATAATTATTAAGTGAAGCAGAACTAACTGCTATATATTATTTCTGTAAACAATATCTTTTGGGGGCTTATTTTTGTTTAATGGGTTTCCGTGATGTTTCTTTGCTAATGTGGGTTAAATATTTATGCAAATTTAAATATTAGATGGCTTACTGAAGTGATTTACTGTTATATGGCCTTACAACAACAACAACAACAGCACCACCACCATCATCATGATTTAATGTCCACTTTTCCATGCTTGCATAGGTCAGACAGAATTTGTTGAAGTAGATTTCCAATGACTGGATGTTGTTCCTGGTGAAAATCCTTACCTATTTCAAGGTAAGTTGATATTTTGCTATGACCAGATATGTTTTCTTGGAAGATTGTAAACAAATGACACTGCTTGGATGATGGTGATACTTGTTTACAATTATCATGTGAAGTCAAAGCAAGGTGACTGTAACATACAAACATGCACTTACATTCCTACATTATAGCAAGACACCTCTCTGTCTCTTTGTCACCTTCTATAAGAAGGATTAAAAAGGATTTCTAACCGGCTTTCATTGCATGGCAAATTTTCAAGAAGAGGGAGAATTAAAATGTTTTTTACAAAAAAATAAAAAATAATATATAAAAAAATAAATATACCAATACATTATATTGTCTTTGAGCTTTTAAAGTTGAATGGTAATCCATGTAGATAATTGTTAGAAAGATTAGGATGCAGGGAATTAAAAATCGTGTTGTGTTTAAAAAAGGCTGAGAGTTTGTGTTAAACAGGAAGTTGGTGTCAAAACAGGAAGTGTGTGTAAGGGAAG
>NC_069006.1:21975655-21978367 GCF_001194135.2 Octopus bimaculoides
ATATATATATATATATATATATACATACATGTATGATGATGATGATATACATGCGTGCGTGCACACATAAACATACACGATAGGCTTCAACATACTTTCTGTCAACCAAAATTCACTCACAAGGCATTGGTTAGCTCAGAACTAAAGTAGAAAACATTTGCCAAAAGTACCACAATGTAGGACTGAACTCAAAACCATGTAGTTGCAAAGTGAGCTTCTTAACCACACAGCCATACCTGCAGCTGAATATGAGAAAATAATTTTTTCCAAGATTTCTTTTAATCTTTATTAGAAAACAAAAGAGTGATGGTTCAAATCTAGTTAAAATACTACATATTGTTGTTTATATTTTCCTTTATATGTAGACTCACATTTCAGTAACTATATATCTCAGTGCAGTTCATAAACAATTATATTCACAGTTATTCATATTTATATTGTTAATGAAAGGAAGTCAAAGTTAAAATTTCCAAAGCTACGCAAAAAGAAAAAAAAATTAAAGCAATAAAAGAGCAAACAGTAATTCTCTTGTTAACAAAGCTGTAGGCATTCACTAACATTTAAATTCATTAATAATATAATTATCCCCTGCACTGTACTAATGAAATATAAAGATACTGAAGTGTGTGTCTACAAATATCATTAAAAATAACAATATAAAATACTTGACTTTAACTAGATTTGAATCTTCCCTCTTTGATTTACATGAGCATAATTTTGCTACCATATCTCTGTTAAATATACTGCTTTTGTTTAAATTAATTTTGAAAATAAAGAAGAATTCAGTTAAATTAAGCTGGTGTTTATAATGTAAATAAACATGACATTTTGAGAAAAGGCTTTAATTTAGATCACTTTTGCCCTATTGTTACCATATTTCTGTTGAAATACACTGCCTTTCTTACAATTAATTCTGAACATAATGAAGAATTTAGTAAAATAACTTAGTTATTATTAAGCTGGTGTTTGAATCATAAACATGAAGTGTTGTGGGGTGGTTGTAATTTTCAGATCATTTTAACCCTTTTGTTACCATGTTAAATATGTTGCTCTTGTTTCAATTAATTTCGAAATTGAAAGATTTCGCATTAGGAAGGGCATCCAGCCATAGAAACTATGCCAAATCAGAATGGAATCTGGTGCAGCTCTCCAGCTTATCAGTTTTAGTCAAACTGTCTAACCCATACCAGCATGGAAAGTAGATGCTAAATGATGATGATGATGATTTAGTAAAATAATTACCATCTTTAAACTGGCATTTGGAATACAAATTAACATGATGTTTTGAGGGAAGTTTTTAATTTAGATAACTTTAACTCTTTTGTTATCATATTTCTGTTGAAATACACTACCTTTCTTTCAATTAATTAAAAAAATAATGACATATTTAGTAAGATAACCTATTAAGTAGGTATTTGGATCATGAATTCACATGAAGTTTTGAGGGAAGGCTTTAATATACATTATTTCAGAACTGTGAATTGTTGTACCATAGAACGTTAGGATACTCTCAGGCAGGTTGTTATCAAAAGGGTTAACGATTAATAAAGGTGATGGGAGAGAACAGAAGAAGAATCTTTTCAATGAATACTAAGAATCAATTGAGAGCATTGAAGAGAATGTTTTGAAATCTGCCAGCTCACCGCCTCAATAATAATAATGATAATGGCTTCACATTTTGGCCCATGGCCAGTAATTACAGGAGCACTGGGGTAAGTCGATTACATCAACCCCAGTGCTCAACTGGTACTTATTTTATCGAATTCAAAAAGATGAAAGGCAAAGTCAACTTCAGCAGGATTTGAACTCATAATGTGAAGACACATGAAATGTCACTAAATATTTTGCCCAGCATGGTAATGGTTCTGCCAGCTCACCACCTCAATAATAATAATAATAATAATAATAATAATAATAATAATAATAATAATGATAATAATAATAATAACAATGACAACACCAACACCAATGATGATGATAATGTTTACTTTCGTTTGTTTTTCAATAATAATAATAATAATAATAATAATTATAATGATAATGTAAATAATAAATAAGCTAGCAAAATGCATGCAAAGCAAGCCAAAAAAAAAAAAAACGAAGAAGAAGGGAAAGAAAAAGAAGTCTGTTGCTGTTGTTGCTTTTCTGCAGCCTTTGTTAACCAGAATTTGACGGTGGCATTCACTCTGAACAACAGCAGTATATGTTATCATTATAAATGTGTAGTGGGAGGAGGTAAAGAACGAAGAACAATGACATTAGAAATAGCAATAGTAATAATAAAAACTGGAGTCATTGGCTTATAATCTCTGTGTGTCACTTGTATAGCTTCTATCTCTCTGAATTAAATGTATTAAGAAAGTCTAGAGTTTATCAATTTCACTTCAGTATTATGGTATTTCAGTTTGCCATTTGTACAAATAAGATTTTGAATATAGATACAAACATACATGCATGCACACACTCATAGATACACAGATGTATGCATATACATACAGACAAATATATGCACACATGTACGTATATGTGTATGTGTGTGTGTGTGTGTGTGAGTATTTTTATGTATATTTATATAAGTGTATGTGTATCTAAGTTTGTATATATTTCTATGTACAATTATATATGTGTATGTGTGTGTGTATATATAAATCTCTCTATATATGTATGTATATATTTCTATGAATGGTTATATATATATATATATATATATAT
>NC_069006.1:21978404-21987198 GCF_001194135.2 Octopus bimaculoides
TATATATACAAGAGTTAAAAATACCTCATCCTGAAAGCAAAACAAAACAAATATTGCACAATTAATTTTCTAATTATTTAGCTTAATCTTCTCTTTCCAAAGCTGGCATGTCAAAGCAGCAAAATATTTTAGCCAGTAGAGGTCTTCTTACAAGCCATTTAAATCTTCAGATCAAAAACTACTACAATTGCTCTGTAATCCTTTTCTCATAAGAATGAGAAACAAATATATAAATCAAAATCCTGTTGTTGTTCATGCTGTTGTGATTTTATTGTGATTATTATTACTGTTCACTTTCTGGCTATTGGCACACACACACATACACACAGTGTGTGTGTATGTGCAAAAGGTGGTTCATTAATTCATTAATTTCTTAATCTCTGAGGTAATTAAACCAAGAGGAAGTTTTGAATGTAAACAACATTTCCAGAGAAATAAGCTCAGTTGTTTTAGGCAAAATATGAACAACAATACATTGTTGTTTAGAGTATGTCAAACTTGGATTTTGTTTTTATCTGAGGAATTAGGAGAAACCAAGACACATAAATATATACAAATACACATTCAAACACACACATTTGCAAGCTTTTCAATCATGTGGTTTTGTGTTCAGTTTCACTTCATGGCACCTTCAGCAACTGTCTTCTACTATAGCCCCTGGCCAACCAAACTCTTGTGAATTGATTTCATTGCTAGAAACTGAAAAAAACCTTTCATATATGTGTGTGAGTGTGTGAAACTTATTGAATTAAACTTATTAAATTAAAATATTATATCTAAAAATATTAAGGAAACAAAAATAAAAAAATGATAAGTCAACAGATATTTTGTCTAAATTGACTCTGCAGATATTTTGAGTTAAACTATGAACTGCTTAGGTAAGAAAGCCATTTCTCCCCATGCTACCATTGATTTTTTTTTTTTTTTTTTTTTTTTTTTTTTTCAAGGCTTCCATTGGCTGGAGAAATCACAAAAGACCCTTTTCAAGGTGCCACACAGTGAGACAGAAATGAAGACAACATGATTGGGAAGCATGCTGCTGAACCAAACAGCCTCACCTGCTACTATATATAGTATATATACATACATGCATACACACCACACATACACACATATGCACACTATGTAACTATATACATATATGTGTGCATAAACATTCATTCCAACATTTTAAGTAAAGAAAACTAGCATGTCTTGATTCACAAATTTGAGAAATAGATAAATAAAAACGAAAAATAAATAAGATATATCAATAAACAAATTGTTCAAAATTTAATCAATATTTATTCAATATTTAAGCCTGTCATTTAAGTGCTGTCATTTAAATTCTGTAGGGTTTCTTACAATCATTCTCTACTCTGTCTAATGACAGATACAAAAAGAAGGGGGAAAAAAATCAGAATTATTTGTTTAAATTTCCAAATCTAACTTTTAGAGAGAGAAAACGGGAGAATTAAACAAGTAAATCGATTTATTTATAAGTGAACTATAATATAAGGAAAGAAAAATCTATCACTAAGTCACAAAGAGCAAAGTCAGACTGACCAAGCTAATGAGCTTTATGGCCTCTTCATGGCAGAGGTTCATTCTCTGATAGTAGGATTAATGTTCTTAAGTAGCAAACAGCAAGCAGCACATTGAATTTGTTTTTCTTTCAACAATATGATATGCAATGGATTATACTGCATATATGTGTATACTTACACACACACATACACAAACAAACAAATGCACACACACATTGGGTTGCCAGATGAATTTGTTCAATTTTGTCTATTTATTTTTACCCTTTGTTATTTGAATTAACATGAAAAATATTATATCATAGTGTTCTATGTTTTTTTTTTGTAGTTCTATTCTTCCTTTACAACTTTTGTTTACCATCATCATCATCATCATTTAACGTCCCTTTTACCATATGCCAAAGTCAAACGTTATTTTTGAAATACGAATAAATTTTATCTTTTCACAGACTAATAACAATGAAGTGCTAAGTAGAGAAAGAAATGAATGAATTTATCTGACTACCTAATAATGTATATATATATATATATGTAGCAAGATAACAGGATATACTGACCATGTTGACTGAGATACACCAGCATATATATATATATATATATATATATATATATATTGGGTTATCAGAGAAATCTGTTTGGTGTTTTTTAATGCTAAACATCTTTAAAAGAAGCTCTGTTAGACAAAATACCATAGTTTTGTCGCATTTACTAATGCACATACATTAAATATGTGATATTGATAATGTTTACATTATTAAACTGCTTCAAACACAAAATTTGAATTTTGTCTTCATTGAGCGATGCTTTAGTGCATCATCAAATAGACTTTACATTATTTGTATACATGCCTTCGGCTGGATGTTGTGAGTTGTTTCAGAGGTGGAAGAGCTTGTGATACTGATGAGCAGAAATAACAACAAAATATCAAGATCTGTTGCTCTTGTTCACTTCTGAGGCAATTGAGTCTCACCTAGCTTTGAAATATACTGTGTTTTTTAACACGATAGGCCTTTAACGGGGTCATCTCTCTTGGATGAAATACTGCAGCTTTGCCACATTTACTACTATACATACACTAAGTATGAAATAAATATATATAGAGAGAAAGCGGTGAGAGATGAAAGAGCAAGCAAAAGTGAGATACACATATTCAAGTAGTGTTGTTTGAATAAAGCATTGTGAGATGGAGCTGTTAAAGTTGTTTACAAAAAGCCAATACAATGTTTGGCTACTTCAAAAATATGAAGACCACATCAATGCTGAATGAGTTGCAAGTGTCCTATATAAACTGTCAAATGTCTGTATAAATACATGTCCAAAGGTGCAAGTCATTCTACAATCTTGCCAGAAAGAGAACAAGAATGACTGAGTCTTGATGTCAGTGATGCAAATTTGCAAGGTGAGTTCATTAAATAATTACACTTGCAGGTAACTTGGATAATCTAAATCATATTGGCGATTTTTCAAATCTCCATTCATATGCATCTGGTCATCTCCTGTATAACACGCGGCTGTTGATATGGCACATATACCCAATGTGTCACCAATACCTTCTAAAAGCTTTGAACTGCATGCTTCAAGATTTAATGAACAATGAGCAACTTCTTGGAGGTAAATTATTAATCCTTGGTAGAAATGTTTGGCAATTTTCGACCAGTAATCCTTGGAGCTCAATAACTTGATTGGTTATTGATGTATACACAGAAAGGTCTCCTATTCAGAGTTAATGGTAAGTTTGGCATAAATAGAAGTAAAGTTAACATTAATTCTTTCAAAGACTCTTTGTATTTAAATTTAATATATTTTATATCAAAGGTAGCATTTTAAATAGACAAACAATTTAAAATGTAAAGATTTGCTTTTTCGCCATCAGCAAAGCAACAGGCATTGAACTACACACACACACACACAGAGTTGTATATGTAATATATAATATATAGTTATAGATATATTACTACATGTTATGTATATAGTTAGTTATTTATATATATATTAATATATAATTATATAAATTATCTAATACATTCATATATGTATGTGTGTCTATGTATATACACATGCATGCATACATCATTTGCTTATTATATTTACCCTTACACACATGTGTGTTCTGTACATACATGTACATATATTATTTATAACATTCATTTGGGTTGATTATTATGTTGATTTTATTTCTCAAATGAATCAACTTTAGTAAATATTATTATATCAGGCCAACAATCTTAGTAAACATTTTCGGGTTTATCAAAGATATATTTTCGATTTTTTTTTCTCCTTATTTTCTTTCCGATGAGAAAGCAAATCCAATCGAGTAGTAATTGCCTTTACAAATCAATTCTCTATAATATATCAGTTAACAGCAATTTACTTTAAAAAAAAAAATAACTAATAAGAAATACATAATTAAATAAATAAAATAAAACAACAACAACAACAACACAACAAAAAAAGGCCAATAAAGACAGCATAGATGAAGAGAAACACACAATATCAACAATAGATTTTGAAGTATAAGGGAAATATTTCTAAAAAATATTTTTTTAATGGTGAATTATTTTTTTATACTTTCTAATTTTTTTTACAGTCTGGTCCTCCCTCCCCCTCTTTTCAATGTTTTTATTTTACTTTTTGCTTCCTTATTGTATTATATATGTGGTTTTTGTTGTTATCTATCACATTTCATTGTTGCTTTATCTCATGCTATACTATATGTATGTATGTACGTATGTATGTATGAGAGTGCATATATGTGTGTGTGTATGTATAAATATATATATACGTGTGTATGTATGTGTGTGTGTGTGTGTGTGTATATATATATATATATATATATATATATATATTACATATACATAGTGAACTTAATGATGTAGAAAACTTAGTGACCAGAAATGCAGCAATTTCTCAGACTTCAATGGGATATAAATCACATTTATTTATTTTTTTAACTTTGTATTTATTGTTTTTTTTTTTTGGTAATGCTAGATTAAAGAAAAGAAATAACACCACCACTACACCACTGTTGCCTTCATCACCACCACATCCATCTCCTACATCACCAACACCACCACCAACAACAACAACACTATTTACCAAATAAACAAAAAAATAAATAATTGATAGATAAATGAAAATTAATTAATCAATTAGTAATAATAGATAAGTAGATAATGGCAAATAAATTATTTAGGTGGCTTTTCATTTGTTTGTTTTGTCTTGTTTTGTTTTGTTTTGTTCTTGGTACTTTAGATATATATTAGAATAATTCTTTCTTGGAAACAGAAACTTGAACAGACATTACTTGAAGTTCTAAAACTTGCGAGGATTCTGTATAAAAGTTTTGAGTCATTTATATAATAAATATCCCCATTAAAGTGTCACATTATATTTACATCGTGTGACTTAGTAAGAAGTTCACTCCACCACTTGGTAGTTCTGGGTGTGAATATATAGAATCTATTGCAACTGGTTACTAAGAAGTCTCACACCATCAAACACATCAAAAAACAAAATGAAACCATTATTTTTTCCATCGTTAAAATATCGATTTTTGCTTCCACATTGACACAGTGTTACAGAGGACACTCATAGTCGACTTAACCCTTTGCCTATGCCGTGTGTCACGTGTGATACATGGGACATATTTCCCTGGCATCCATGTCTCATATTTGATACATACTCCTGATTTGTTTTCAACTGCCAGAATAACTTGGGACTTATGAAATGAAAGTTTTATGTTACTGAGATGAGAAGTTTGCTTCCCAGCCACATGGTTCTGGGTTCAATCCCACTGTGTGACACCTTGCAAGTGGATTTAGTAGATGGAAATTGAAGAAGACCATCATATATATATATGCACACATATACATGTTTGTGTGTCTTTGTGTATGCATTTGTCTTCCACCACTGCTTGGCAACTGGTGTTGGTGTGTTTTATGTCTCCATAACTTAGTAGTTGGCAAAAGAAATCAATAGAATAAGTACCAGTCATTAAAAAGTACAGGGCTCAATAAGTCCAACTAAAATTCTTTAAGGTGGTGCCACAGCATGGCCACAGTCTAATTGAAGCAAATAAAAGGTCAAATATATATATATATATATATATATATATATATATATAGGAAATAGTAGCACAAGATACCAATTTTTACTACTATTGTTTTGAGAATAATACTATTGTAATGTAATACTATTTATAATTTATATATATATATATATATATATATATATATATATATAAAATCCTACAAGGTGGTAGCCCAGTTTGGCTGAAATCTAATGACTGAAATAAGAAAGGGAAGAGAAGATTATAGAGGTATTATACAATTATATATGTTTATCCATCAGAGTGACAAGAACCATCTAGTCATCATTCAAAGATGAATGATGACTTATGTTGAGTTTGTTTAAAGTGAAAAAGAGTTGTACACCATCAACGTCACTCTTGAGTTCATGACCATCTTCAGTCTAGTGGCAAGACCAAGTCAAGACAACTGAGGATAGAGACAGATGTAATGGATAACCAGGATGTCTTACTTGCCTCATTTTGCTCTCTGCATTTCACAATGCATTGACACAGCTGCCTACCCCTCTGTTGAAACATGAAGGCTCCTTCTGCAGATTCTGCTGGATCCAGTCTTACAATCACATATGATGATGATGATGATGATAAACAATGATGATGATGACAGCTGCGATGATGATACAACATCAAAAGTTGTGTGTTGCTAAAATTTCATTTAAGTTCTATGAAATACAAGACGCGATCACGATGCTGGCTAATGAAAATTTTATTACCTAGCAGAGTGCTGGTAGTTTGAAATAAGTAACTTATCAGAAATAATAAAAATGTATTGGTGTGTTTAGATAAGTTTTACAGATAAGAACATTTTCAGTAAATAGCTAATTACTTTAAGTAGTTTGTGTTCAGACTTTGCTAGCGGCTATGTATAATTTATTGATAGGTATTTTTGAAAAAAAAAACAAAAAAAACATCAAAATGAAAACATAAAACAACTCAGTGAAATTAAATTTAATTAAAAGGTTTAAAGCTTGAAAAGTGTTTTAAAAGTACTTTTTTCAAACTTGAGTGAGAGAGGCACAGTAACTACGAGACTTAATGACTCACTACATGATAGTCAAAGTGTTCAAACCTTACTTCTGCTGTTATTGTGGCTAGTGTATGACATCTTTATCATTGTTGTTTTAACGTCCAGTTTTTTATGGGTTGGACAGAATTTTGTTGTGGTGGATTTTCTGTGGTCAAATACCCTTCTTGTCATCTACCCTCACCTATTTCCAAGCAAGGTGATACACAACCAGAAATGTTTTCACACAAGATTGGAAAAGAAGGTCCCCATTTGTTTATGGTGACTTTCAGTTACAAGTATCATATGACATGAAGAAAAGGAGTCAATAATATACAAACACACACACATTTATATATACGGGTTCGATTCCCAGACCAGGCAGAGCATTGTGCTCTTGAGCAAAACACATCATTTCACATTGCTCCAGTTCCCTTTCCATCAACATTTATCACAAAAATACCAATACACAGTTATGGAGGCAATGTTGTAAGCTTTAGGGATAACCAAAGTAAGTTGAAATTTGTCTTAGAAGTAGTTCATATACGGAATATCACTGAAGTACTTTAGACAATATTATGAGTTGAGAGAATAAGCAAAATATTCTAAAATTTGTCTTGTAGCAAGATTGTATGCAGAATGTCATTGCAATAATGTAGAAACTAAAAATATACTAAAAATTGTCTTGAAGTAACTATTTTCTTTACTTTACAGAGTAATATATAGGGTCATTCTAATTAACACATTAATTAATGAAGTATGAATTCATTGATATTGAAGAGATATTTTTTAAGGATCTATGTTATATTTTCATTATCTCATTGTCACTTCAGTTCTTCTCACATATACATATATATACACACAAGCATTCTATGCATGTAGACAGATATACACGTACTATGTATACACACGCATATATATATAGACATTCTATACAGACACAAATACATAAATATACAGGACATTCAATATACCCATACACAGATACAGAAATTCTAGGTAGATACACAAATACTTGCATTCACACTAACTCACACACGTGCATCATTCTGTGAAAACATGCACACACGCATGCATACACATAAATATACATACACATATTTTATGACCACACATAAGTAACTATATAGACATGCAAAGCACACAAAGACATTATAGATGTACACACACAAAAATAGATACTATATTCACACACAGACACACACAAGAACATTATATATATATATACATATGTGTGTGTTGTGTGTGTGTGTATGTGCGTGTTATATATATATATATATATATATATATATATATATATCGTGCATATACACATACACAATTTATACTTTGTATTTTAAAAGCTTTTCTCTTCTAATGTAATTTCTTTGATTTTGAAGAATTTAGATATCAGAATGAATTGTTGGGACAAGTACTAAAGTGAAATAATGATTTCTTACAAGGAATATATTGGAATTGCAGCAGGGAGTGTATGGAGGAAATAAATAAATAAAACTATGGAAGTTGTGACATTCATGGCTTTCTTTAGCTTCTTCCTTGATTGGAGAAGTGGATTGAGGGTTACACCAAATGAGTAACAAGTGAAGAATAATATAAAGAGAACAAATAAAGTCTGATGGAAAAACATAGATTATTAAAAACAACATATTGTTCTCTCTTACGGGAGTCAATCTGGAGAGCAGCAGCATTGGTAACAACAGTAACAACATCATCATTATGATGATGAGAGGGTATTAAAAATGGGGTATGACAGTTCTAAGATGTAGCTTAGAGAGAAAACTCTAGTGAAATATAGCAGGAAGGGTTGATGCTGAAAAGGAAGTGGTTCCAGGGAAAGTGGGAGTGGTAACCGGCAGCACAAAAGGGAATGAAATATATGTAGATTTTGCACTCACATGATTATAGAAGCTGAATAGTGATGTAGTTAGAAAACTGATACGGAGAGATGGGTGTCAAGAAGATATGATATCTACTTTGTATTATATTATACTTATTTATCGTGTATTTACTTATTACTCTTTCTATATGTGACTGTGGATTTTCATGGATTAGTTCATGAACTTTGGTTCTTTTCTCTAAACCTATATATTTATATACATATATATATATATATAAATATTATGTATATACACATATATTATACAAATATATATTATATATACATATATATATATATACATA
>NC_069006.1:21987605-21992755 GCF_001194135.2 Octopus bimaculoides
TATATATATATATATATGAGCATACCCATATGAAGCAAACCTATGGTAAAAAAACAATCAAGTCATGACCATGTATCTTCATTTTATATTTTCTTGAATAGTGTATTGGCCCTTCATGAACTACATTATCCAATTATCTTCATTTTACTAATGCAGTAGGGTGGTGTGCTTTGAAGGAAATTTAGCAGCTATTTCTGGAAGCTTGGGTGACCGTGTAGCAAATCCCTTGTTGGTGCATTGAAAGACAAATGGGATTTTAAACTGATAGAGATGGTAGCGTGATGATACTCATCATGATGATTTTGATAACTGTAGTGATGACGGCACTGCTGTTGTTCCTAATGACAATGATGATGATGATGATGATTTAGAACTTATTGATTTCAAAATGCAATTAGAATAATCAGATATCGATACGAAACTGATTTCTTTTTAAAAAAAATTTTCTTTTTCTTTATAAAGTTAAAATACATTTGATTGATGACAGAACAATTCAATTAGATTTGAGCAAAGATTTTTTTACTACTACTACTACTACTACTACTACTACTACTACTACTACTACTACTACATAAACTATTATTATTATTATTATATTCAGCAGCAGTAATTCAGTACCAAAACACACAAACAGACAAAAATCCAGTTTCCACTCATACATAAATAAGTTTGTCTAACATTCAACAGGCATTAGGCAAAGATATATTATTTGAAATCATGAATGTCAGAGTAATGTAATTATTAAAGTTCCCAAAATAGATAAGATATTGATATTACATCACTTCTGTATTTAGCAGTGGAATAAAATTATTAAAAAAAATTATCAGAAACAAGACTAGATGAAATATGGAATATTATCCCTGCCCCAAAACAACCCTCACTTAACATAATGGTGGTGTGGGGAGTTGGGATAAATCCTTCAAGTAACATGTGTTTTCGATGCTGACATGTGTCAGATGATTTGACAGGATGCAGCAAGACACATTTCAAATACTACCCCCACTTAGCCTTAGCCAAAGGAGCTTTTCCCTTTCTCTTTTCCCTTTCAGGTTCTCTTCTTATCCTGCAAGTTATTTGGTGACCTCACTAATGTTGGTGCCACATAAAAAGCACCCAGTCCACTCTGTAAAGAAGTGGTCGGCATAAGGAAGGACATCCAGCTGTAAAAACCTTACAAAAGCTGACATTGCAGCATGACAGAGTCCTGTGTCTTGCTGTATCCAGTCAAATCGTCTGAGCCATGCCAGCATGGGAAAACAGATGTTACTTGATAATGAAGGCTTTTTCCCTATTCTCCACCCCAACCAAAGTAAACAAAATGCTCTGTATCAAGAAAATCTTTCACCTTCCAACCAATCCTTATCTTTTCTGCTTTAAACCAAATTATACTAACCATTGTACTATTTTTCTACATTGGCAGTAAATTCAGTAAGAACCATTTGATTTCTGGTATAAGCATAAGGCTACAAATTTGGGGAAAGGGTGCAGTCACTTGGATTGGTCCTCTACACATTTTAAAGTACAAATTAAAATAAACTTGAAGCATGCTTTAATGCACTAAAAAAAATCTTTTCCTTGAATATGCGCTGCTGAAATTGGGGTGCATCTAATATGGCCATGTATTTTTTATGCTACCAAATACAATTATTATTATTATTAAGACATAAAAATGGATCACTTACAGCTACCTGGTTACCCTGGGTTGTGGCTGGATGCATATTAATTGCATTCAGTGTTGGAGAGTTCATTTGATGACTGTTCATTGTTGGTTCTGGACTGTATGGAGATGCCTGTAAATAACAACATTAAACTTAAATAATGGGAAACAAATATAACTAAATGACATCATCAAAGTTATAAAACCACTGAAATTGGATTGGGGTTGGGTAATGACTGAAACAGTATGATCATGAATAGAAATAGCTGAGACAGGGTTCCTAACTCAGAGATCAGAAAGTCTCCAGGTCAAGCCACTACTTCTCTGCATTGAGTGGTCACAGTTCTGGTACTATGGACATGGGATTAGAATGTTGCAGGAAAAATTCTTCAAGCCAAGCCAACTGGCAGGCAACCTAGAGGTAAACTAAAAGCTGTGTCACTGACTAAGCCACAGTAGGGTAACAAAAATGTTGACACATAAAGAAATAAAAGAAGAGTGCATGTAACAGTTTTTTCTGTTTTTGTAGATAGTTACATTGAGTGTTCTAAGATGTGATCAAATCGTACTGTTGTTACATGATTTAAGCTGAGCCAACTGGTAGGAGTATGGAGATAGTTGGATCATATCCATAGTTTCAGTTGGTTATTCTTGGGAACCCAGCAAAAAAGTCTAATGACAATTGCTTCTGAAAAGACCCTGTGGAGGAGGTGCCTAAGGACGTTATCATGAATAGTGAATGGAGAAGATGGATAGATGGATGTCCAGAGATATTGTGACAGTAGGTGGAGGGAAAAACTGACAGACTGCATTTAAAAAAAAAACAGCAAAAGAAACAAAAGATGACAACAAACAAGATGGAAGATTGAGTTGGATAAACTTGACAAAAATTGGTGAGTCAATATCCGAAACTGAAAGTTATAGAGAAGTAAAAGAAAGTCTTTACCTAGCTGTGAGAAAGAAATGGCTGATTTGATCAAGCAATTGATTGGAAAAAAAAAAAAAAAACACAAGGTGTGGTAGGGGAGCACTATCAAAATGTTCATAGCTGGATTAACTATATTTCAGAGACCATATTTCTTTTACGATACGTTGCCTATGTTTTGCAATTAGTTTCTGAATATAACTTTTGAGACATTTATGAAATAATTTTTCCATTAGAAGAAATGAGTTCAAACATCAATGTGTGGTTAAGAAGCTTGACTGAGCGCCAGTTATGATACACCAGTGTTTGTCCACTCCACTGCATGATAACTGGTGTCAGTTTATGTATGTCTCCATAACTTAGCACTTCATTAAAAAAGACTGATAGAATATGTGTCAGATGTAAATATAAGAACTGGGGTAGATTTGTTTGACTAAAACCCTTCAGAGTAGTGCTCAAGTTTGAAATGGGTATCTGTGCAGTTTCACAGTTTCCATCCATCAATTATTACTCACAAGGTATTGGGTTAGTTAGGGTATATAGTAGAAGACACATGTGCAAGGCTACCACACAGTGGGACTGAAATCTCTGATTGAAAAAAAAAAGCATTGCTGAGAAGTGAAAATTTTAACTCAACAGCCATGTCTGTGCCTATCTTTTATCATTTACTTCTTTAACTCATTTTATTGCTGCCATACTTGGGTATTGCCTTGAAGGGTTTTAGCCAAGCAAATTGACCCCAGGACTTATATTTACATCTGATACTTATTCTGTCAGTCTCTTTTAATGAAGTATTAAGTTATGGAGACATACATAAACCAATACCAATTATCAAGCAGTGGGGCACACACACATACATATAAAATGAGCTTCTACAAAGTTTCTGTCTTCTAAATCCACCTGCAAAACATTGGTCAACCTGAGGCTATAGTAGAAGACACCCAGGGTGCAACCCAGTGGGACTGAAACTGAAACCCCATGCTTGCAATGTAAGCTTCTTAACCACAATCATGCCTGTAGCTATCATGATTATTTTAACATCTTCATAGTTGAAAATATATAAAATTTGCTATTTTATATTATTATTTGAACACGTGATCATAGGAACAGCAATCTAGACAGTTGACCAGTCATTTCTTCAGGAATCTATATTATATTTAGTTGATGTCTTTATGAAACAGATTCAGATTTTTTTTTTTTACCAGACTAGGCACAAGGCCAATTTTTGTAGCTATAGGATATAATTGATTGAATCAATCATAATATATTATTGATGATGACGTATTCTATCGATCTACACCCTCACCCTCACAGGAGGTGGGGGTGAAAAATAAAGTCAAGCTTGATGAGTTCTAAATTCAAAAACATTATGGAATACAATTCTAGAAACTATGAAGTAGAAAGTGATACTGTTGTTGTTATTTTAGCAGACTACAACAGACTAAGTAGACAGTATGATCATAGACATCCCAACCATGACCATCTCTTGGACTTCCATTTATTAATTTTTCCTCATTTTTAAGACAGTAGCATAAAATGTATACATGTACATGTTTTCATTTTACCAGAGTGTCAAACTAATACACTTGCTTGGTGCTAGGAGCCACCAAGAGAGATCATAGGAGTTGAAAGATGACCAGAGAAGATAAAGTTTGGTAAAAAGATGTAAAAAACATTTATAAAAACTGAATATGCTCCAACAGCATGTGTGAGTTGGCCAAACTAATCAACACTCTTCCCCACAGATTTTCACACACATCTGATATTTCAGGTGATGCCCTTTATCACAGAGATGAAAAAAGTGGTGTGTGGTGGAGTGTCGTGTGGTATTGGATGTAGTGGTGTAAAGTGGTATGGCTGCATGGTGTAGTGTAGGGAGGTGTGGACATAACATGGGGTGGAGTATCATGGCAGTGCAATGTGGAGTGGGGTATGATGCACTGCAGTATTGCATGATGGGACATGACAGGATGTGGGGTACTGTGGTAAGATCTGGTATGGCAAGGTGTCAGGCAATATGAGACGTGTGTAGTGGATGGAAGGAGTGTTTTTTTTTGGGGGGGGGTCTAGTGGTGGGGTGTGGCGATGATAATGTTTAGTGCAATGTGATGTTGAGGGCATGGTGAGTTGGGGTGGGGTGATAATCAATGATTAACATGTTAAAAACAATTGAATCTGCAGGAAAAAGAAAAACAACAATTATTGGAGAGAGTGACAGAGAAAGAGAGAGAGAAAGAGAGAGAGAGAGTGATTGCTTTCCATTGTGGATGGTTCATAGAAAAATAGTTTCATTGTTTCTAAGATGTAATAGAATACAGACCGGAAGTTATTGGAAAAAAATATGAAAATGATATCAAAAGGGAAAAATAAATAATTAACTTAACATACACACACAGAAAACCATGATCGTATATGCTTACATAATGTGCATAAGAACGTGTATGTGCGCATGCATATCCAAATATATGCATGTGTATGTTTGTGCGTGTAATTATATATATATATATATATATATATATATATATATATATACACACACACACACACACACACACACACGCATACACA
>NC_069006.1:21992765-22002765 GCF_001194135.2 Octopus bimaculoides
TATATACACACACACACACACACACACACACACGCATACACATATATATATACATTTATACATATTTATGTATGCATATATAAATATACATATTTATGTATGAATATACATATATATAGATATGTACACACACACACACACATATATATATACACGATATATATGCATGCATATATATAAATATATATGATATACACACACATATATATATATATATATATGCATAAATGTGTTTCATGCCAGCATGGAAAATGGATGTTAAAAGATGATGACGATACATATATGTTTATACACACACCCATATATGATATATATATATATATATACACACACATGCACAAGCACATACGTTACACACACACACACACACACACGCATACATTCAGACTCACATCATACATAAAATACTAACTTACTGACACACAAATACAAACATAAAAGTATCAAACTGATGAACTCAATGAAAGATGAGATTGAATAATGAAATAAAACTGTAACTAAATAAATATATTGTGTAAGTGAGAGAGAGAGAGAGAGAGAGAGAGAGAGAGAGAGAGAGGATGGGGGTAGGGTACACTGCTGATTTAAGAAGTACCAACCAGTGGAAGACAGGACAACTTCTTGAAGACAATGTACATTATGCTGATTGCATTACTTGACAGGAACAAAACAACACATGACAGATTTAGGAGTAAATCCATATTGGTGGTGGTGGTGGGTGTCGTTTTCGTGCTTTCTTTCTTTCTTTCTTTTTTTACTTCTTTGTCTTAACAACAGAGACAAACTTCTTACTTCCGTTTTTGACAAAACAAGCGAAATGAAGGTTTTAAAAAAATGAACAAACTAATAATAATAATGATGATGATGAGCTGGATGATTATGACAGTAGTAATAATAATGATGATACTACCACTAACAACAACAACAACAACATCATTAATGATGATGATAATTTTATTACATGCAGCAGAAAGAATGCATGAGAATTATAATTGATTTTTTTATCCACATTATTATTAATTTTATTATGATTAGTATTATTATTAAATAATTAATTAAATAATTAATTAAACCTTGTGAATTACAAAGAAGTGTGTGTGTGTGTGTGTGTGTGTGTGTGTGTGTGTGTATTATGTAGTTGAAATTTTTTGAAAATCTTGACAAATAAGGGTAAAAACGTATAAAATTCGTGCTTTTGGTTTTAAAAATGAATCTTTTTCAGCTTGCTTCAGATTTTTCAAATTATGAAGAAAATATTTCATTGTGAGGAAGAAGAGGAGGAGGGGAGAAGAAGTAAAAAGGAAAAGAGTGCATAAAAATGAAGAAATCATGACATCACTTTTAAATATTTTATATGTAAGATATTAAAATGAAAAATCTATAAATATAGAAAATATGATTTTTACAATTTGCTGCCTACAAAAATTAATTAATTTCTCTACTCATTCATTTAGACAGTTACATCATTTCTCTCTCTCTTTCATATACACACCCATATACCAATGCATGTTCTTTCTCTCTCTCTCATATACACACCCATATATTAACACATGCTTGCTCTCTCTCTCTCACATGCGCACAGACAGACACATTCTCTTTCTGTATGTTTGCATTTGTTTGCCTTCACCAGTTGACAATTGGTGTTAGTTTGTTTACAGCCTCATAAAATTAGTAGTTCAGCAAAAAAGGCTGATAGAATTAGCATCAGACTTTAAAAAAAATTCTAAATACTGAGGTTGTTTTGTTTGACTAAACTCTTCAACCATGAAATTGCGGCTTTGATTCCCAGACCAGGCAGTGTGTTGCGTTCTTGAGCAAAATACTTCATTTCATGTTACTCTGCAATCAGTTCAACATCTGACATGTGGCACACTGTGCACCATTATATAGGCAATGTTGATTTGATGGAGGGAGTGAACTAATGTACATCACTAACATTTGATCACTATAAACAAACCACTTGTGCAGTTTGTTCAGCAAAAGAAATTGCAGAGCTCCCATCTGTCATCTACCACAGGAGAGACCACAATACATATGTGTGTGTGTGTGTGCATAAGTGTGTTTGTATATCGACAGTCTTCCTCATAAAGGTCAGTAAGATACTCCCAATAAAAGGTCAGTTTTTAGTACCAGTAGCCAACAATCAAGTCTCTTCCTGGTGCTTTTATGCTTACCTACTTACCTATCCTGAAGATTTTGTTTTACAGTCTCAAAGATATCATCAATCACAAGTGTGTATTTTCAGTGTAAAGGAGGGAAAATACTTCATTCAGATTTCTTCTCAATACGTTGCATCCTTGTTAAATTCCATTTTCTCATTCTATATTTCCCACCAGAGAAGTTGCCTCAATATTTTTAGAGACTACCTCTTCATCTTTTAATAAGCTACAGACCAATTTTGACAAGATTACTTGTTAATCTTTTTTTACTATTCTGATGGTCAAATTTCTCAGATAGCTCCATGGTTGTCAATTTATGAAATCTTTTGGGCATTAAGAAGGGCATCCAGTCGTGGAAACCATGTCACAACAGACAACTGGAAAGTGGATGTTAATTGATGATGATGATGATGATGATGATGATGCTCTTGCAGGTATTGTTGTGTGATTAAGAAGCTTGTGGTCTCGGATTCAATCTCATGGTGCGGTACCTTGGGTAAGTGTCTTCTGGGATTGTCCTGGGCAAGACAAAGCCTTATGAGCAAATTCGATAGACAAAAACTGAAAAACACCCCATCATATCTATGACAGTGTGTGAGTGAGAGTGTCTGCATGTGCGTGTGTGTGTGTGTACCCTTGTCTTGACATCATGTGATGTCTGTAAACAAGTATCACCATCATACAAGTAAAGTTGTTCATTTCCAGTCTTCTGTGAAAAAACATTTGGCCATGGGTAAATATTACCTTGCTTGGTGATAGAAAGGACATCAGGCCATAGGAAATCTGCCTCAACAAATTTTGTTTGACTCATGCTATGCAAGCATGGAAAAGTGGATGTTAAATGATGATCTTCCTCTATTATCTCCAAATACTTTTGTCTATTTTTCAATGTTTTTGCAGTAAACATGTAGCTATTTGTTCATGTCTGATAAGTAATGCCATATAAACTGATAGTCTTACTGCAGATCAATAGTCTTTTTCTCTCCTGTTCCAAATCCAAAAGACAGCGTGCTAATGATTCTGCCACCTTGCTGCCTTAATAATATCAATAATAATAATAATAATAATAATAATGATAATAATAAATGTGCTGTTATTGAACTGTGGAGAGGGTGAAAAGTAGACAGCAGTGAAGTACAATTTCCAGACAATGAGTGTAGAAGTGAACAGAATTAGGCCAGATGTTGAACATCAAGATGAAGAAAAAAGATTTCTTATGAATATAACAGTAGAGAGAAAAAGCTATGTTGATCCAAGCTTAATGGAGCAGCTATAGAGCCTCAAAAGCGTGTTACCTTTTGGGATTGGTGCACTTGGGATCATTTGAAACAAAAGAATATTCTGGTATGGAAAGCTGCAGATGTCAAACTTTACAGGATGTACATAGTTGGCAACAATATTTGAATGAGTATGAGTTCAGAAAAGTGCTGCATCTGTAAGTGGTTAGAAGGAGCTGAGATGTGACACAGATAACTCAGTAGAAAGCATTTTGTCCAATACACTAATGATTCAGCCAGGACACCACCATTTCATAAATAATACACCTTAATTACTTATATTTTGAGCTTTTCTACTTATACTTTTTATCCTGACAGCTGCTGTGGTCACTGACAGCTAAATGTGGTTAGTCTGCTTTACCACAAGGTAACCTAGTGGGAGTTGGTGTATGCTCTGTTGTCACACAGGCTGTAGGAACGTATTTCGGGAATGTGTTCATGTGCTGTTATTTGCCTCCTGTTTTCACTTGTGAGAGTAAAATTACAGCAATTAACCCTCTTCTTATATTCAAATGTTGCCTATTGGTATAATTCTTTTGTCATGAAATAATTTAGCTGAGTGTGAAGTTTGTCTCATATTTTCATCCCATTCATATAACTAACTGAGGCATCATTATTTCTGGGCCATTTATAGCAATTACATGTCATTATTGAGTTCATAACTCCAAGAAAAGAAAAATGTACTTTATAATTTTGCTTTCTCCTACAACTTGTCAGATTCTGCTTAGCTTTTTTTTTTCATCCTACATTATTTTTCTCTGATGTTGTTGTCATGTCCAGACATATTGTTTGTAGTACTTCTCTGCATGATGAATTCAGGTTTAAGGCAAATATTGCTACAGTTTCGAATAAAAGATTACTTCAATGAATAGTAATAGAAGAACAACCAGTTATTTAACATGGTTTATAGTTGTAGCATTTATGTTGAAGATGGTATTCATCATAAATACAATGAATAGTCTCCCACGCTGAACAAACAGCTGCAGAAAAAGATGTTTTGAGGTGTACTTAGCAAATTTGAATCAATAAAACTGTGGTTATCAGAGATGCATTGGTGTAGAAGAAATTTGGTTGCATTATATATGTGTATTTGTACATGCATATATACATATATTTAACATGTAGGTCATATGTAAAACCATAGGTATCACTCACAAGCAAGTATGAGTTGGTAGTATGTACTATGCTTTTGCTAATTGTTTTAGGTGTTTATGAGAAGACATAGACATGCTTTCATTTCTCCTATCCTGGATCCAATGGAACATCAAAAATAACTGAAAGGAGAGAGAGTTGCACCATCACTAAGCTGATACTCACTTACACCTGAACATACCAGTGTCATGTGAAATGAAATGTCTTGGTCAAGGACCCAACACACCACCCAATTCACAAATCAAATCCATGATCCTATGATCCCAAGCACAACACCCTAACCAATGGACCAAGTGCCTTCACTTACATGTGTGTGTAAGCATGTATGTCTGTGTGTACATGTGAAAAGTGCTCATATTTTATATATATATGTGTGTGTGTGTGTGTAGAGAGAGAGAGAGAGAGAAAATGAGTTAAATAAACAGATAGACACTTTACCCTGATGACATGGTCCTCAGTAAAGATATCAGAGAGTAAGTTCAAATTATTTGAGTGCTACTTTAGAGATCCAATAGCAGTAGAATCAACAAAAAAAGTACTATATATATAAAATGTTCTAACAGGGCATTCATGTTGAGCAGGATATAAAGATTACCTTTTGGTGTTAATACTGCTTCCAGTGTGTGTGTGTGCGTGTGTGTGTGTGTGTGTGTGTGTGTGTGTGTGCGCAGATGTATGTCTTTGTCTTATGGCTTTCAAGTGCTTGACAACTAGTGTTTGTTTGTTTATGTCCATGTTACTTATTGGTTCAGCAACGGACGGCCGATGGAATAAGTACTAAATTCAAAAATAAGTATTTGTTAGACTAAAACCTACAAGGCAGAGCCGCCCCAGCTTATATATTTTTGTTGCAACATTTACATGTTCACATTAACTATCAAACAGAGTGGTTCCAAATTCTTTTGTGCATATACACACTTTCATTCCAAAATGTCATCATCATCATCATACTTCCAATGCCACCACCACCACTATTATTCCTTATTATCATCATTACATAATCAACATCATTATCTATTGAACACTTTGTGGCCTTAGTCTGTCCCTATGTATCGATTTCATAAAATAAAGATGTAAACTTTCTTTTTGTTTACGTAATATCTTGTGTTTGTCTGATAGTTAAATTTAAATATTATCCTACTTTTACTCATCAGTCACAAACAAACATTTTTATGGTCATTCAAAAACTGTTTTTTTTTCTTTTTTATCAAATCATTTGTAACCAGCCAACTTTTTTTCAGAAGTTGTGTTTTACAATAACCGGTAATGTTTGATGTTTTGGTTATCATATTTAATCGCTATTTGTTGGAAATGAAAGCCTAATCCTGACCATTAGGTTCCAGTATGCCCTGCTTGGATATTTTGAAGATGTTGCTTTATTTTTTTGTTAAAAGCTTCATTTTAAACCACATTAAGAAAACAAGGGTGGAGGTGGTGACACATTAGATCATTGTTTCACATTAGGAGTTTAAGGATGGGCTGTGAAGATTGATAAGGGGTGGACAGACAGTCATGTTTAATGCCATTAAGATAGGTTCTTTAAACTTCTCCAACACTATGTGAAGAAGGAAGAATTTTATGGATGCAAGCTGTACTGTATTGTATTTTAGGAAGGTCGTTATGTCAATAATAAACACACTCACAGATCCCGTGTGGGAAGAAGACTGCTTCCCGACCACATGGTTCCAGGTTCAGTCCCATTGTGTGACTCCTTGGGCAAGTGCCTTGTGTTATTGTCTAGTGCTGATCATCTTTAACATCTGCTTTCCATGCTGGCATGGGTTGGCTGGTTTGACTGAAAACTGGTAAGCTGAGGAGCTGTATCGGGTTTCAACGAAACTGAAAAAAGCCTAATGTATGTGTGTGTGTCTCCACCACCACTTGACAACTGGTGTTGGTTTGTTTATGTCCCTGTAACTTTTAATCTTTTTGTTTTAAACAGAACCAGCACTGATCTAAATAAATCTACATTTTACTGCCTCAGAAAACACCGCATCTTTAAAACTATCTCTAAACAATTCTCAAATTCCTAAACACCCACCAAAGAGTCTGTCTATCTGGCTCCCTTTCCTCAGCAAAAATGAAACACAAAAGCCCTACTTTCTGTTAGTTTACACTTCAGAAAAATTTAACGTATGAAATGAGGTGGAATAATGAGCTGCGCTAATAATAGTAATAATAATAATAATAATAATGATGATGATGAATAACTTTACAAAAAATAAAAAAATAAAGACCCTCAAAACTCCACTCTTACTTCTATCTCTTTCTCTCTCTCTAACAAAGAAAAGCGAAAAAGGGAAAGAAAATGCTATGAAGTCAGGTCTCATTTTGAAGCATCAATCAAAAGGGAGGCGGATGCAGTAGGGCAGACTGAGTGGAAGAGGAAAGAGGAACTGAAGCAAAGATACCAGAAAAATTGCAGATATTGTTTATAGTTAAAGTTCATTATTGAAGAGTAAAGCAATGGTTGGATGCAATTGTTTTGAATCTGTGCAACCCACTTGATCCTTGGCGAAGAATTTAGCAGTATTCACTAGGATGGAGTTGGCAAACAATAGATGCTGAGTGGGATAAGAAATCAATGTGAAACAGCAGCAAATGAATGTGTGTGTGTGTGTGTGTGTGTATGCATATAAACATCTAACTGTATGTGTACATGTATGCAAATATATATATATGCATAAAGATATATATAGTTATAAGCATAAATGTATATGTGTGTTTACGCATACACACACATATATATATACTCACAGACAGTCAGATGTACATATGTGCCCATGTATGCATTTTGAATTTAGGTATTTATACAAAGATGTATACATTTGTAATTTGCTGTTTATAAATGTATAACATTTATGTAAGTTTGTTTACATACACATAAGTATATTCATATTATATGAGTATGTGTGTGCCTGTGTATGTATGTATATATATATATATATATATATACACACATATAAATGTAAATAGAATAGGACTAATGAAGAGGCTAGATAGAAGAGATAAACATAAAGAGGAGCATGATGGAAACTGGGAGAGAGGGGAAGAGAGAGAGAGAGAGAGAGAGAGAGAGAGAGAAAGAGAGAGAGAGAGAGAGAGAAAGAGAGAGAGAGAGAGAGAGGGGGAGAAAGGGTAACAGCAGAGAGAAGATCTAAGGAACCACAGAAAGAAGTCAGTCAGACTGAACTAAATATTCTTCCTTTTATGAGAATTAAGTTTTGTAACAAATAACAGTTGTTAAAATGTGTTGTTGTTGTTGTTATTGTTGCTGTTGTTACTGCAGTAGTAATAGTGATGGTGGTGGTAGTAGTAGTAGTAGTAGTGATACTAGTAGTAGCTGTGGTGGTGGTTGGAGCAGAAGTTGTCGTAGTAGTAGCAGCAGCCGTGGTGGTTGTAGAAGTAGTAGCAGTAACAATATTGGTAGTAATACTAATAATAATAGTGGTATTATAGAAGAAACCAGCA
The DNA here is from genome assembly GCF_001194135.2 of Octopus bimaculoides. Lineage (NCBI taxonomy): Eukaryota > Metazoa > Mollusca > Cephalopoda > Octopoda > Octopodidae > Octopus > Octopus bimaculoides. The sequence continues at coordinate 22,000,825 of NC_069006.1, forward strand.
TCATCATCAACGTCGTCATCATCATAATCATTATTATTGGTAGTAGTAGGTGGTGTTGTTGTTGTTGTTGAATGTAACCAATTCACCAGAAACCGTTATCGACTGCTGACATATTGGTTAACACCCATTTCTGATAGCAACAATAGTGACTAACCAACTGGCTACATATATTCTCACCTCCCCTTTTAAACATACACACATAAATGCATACATAAATATAAACTAGATATCAAGTATATAGAACATCAAATCAGTAAACAACTAAAACAAATTTCTTCATTGGATTTTCTTTTCTTTTGTTATTCACAACCTGATATTGTCTAATTGTCATTGACAGAAAACTAGGTAGAACTTATATAAACCCCCGGAAACTGTATATTGTATTCAGAGATCCTGCTATACATTCATATATACATGCATACATGCCTGCAGTCACACATATGCACATAAATACATACACACATGTATCGTCAACATCGTTTAATGTCCACTTTCCATGCTGGTATGGGCTGGACGGTTTGACTGAGGGCTGGCAAGCCAGAAGGCTGCACCAGGCTCCAATCTGATCTGGCAAAGTTTCTACAGCTGGATGCCCTTCCTAACGCCAACCACTCCAAGAGTGTAGTGGGTGCTTTTATGTCCCACCGGCACAAGGGCCATTCAGGTGGTACTGGCATCGACCATGCTCAAATGGTGCTTTTTATGTGCCACTTGCACAGGAGCCAGTCCGACAGCACTGACAACAACCATGCTCGAATGGTGCTTTTAACATTCCACTGGCACGGGTGCCAATCAGGCGGTACTGTCATTGGCCATGACAATGATTTCACTTGCCAGCATAGTTTATTATCCAATGATTGAAGGGAACTCTTAAATGGGCTGGTTATGCAGGTTTTTCTCAGCTTCACCTCATTTTCAAGTGAAGGGCTAGAGACAGCCTCATGACAAATACATTCTACAATCTTCTGAACTTTACATTCATTGATTTTTGCTATTGCAAGTTAGCACTGGCTTCCTTAGGTTACAAAATTTCTGTTAACTTAAGGATATATTTCAGGCCTTCATAATGAAGCAATAAATATTCTGTTGCCAATACTGGAACTTTGTATGCAGGACTTGGAGTGAAATTCTTGGTAGCTTAGTGAATCTGCTGCTAAAAATTTGGTAACTTATCACCAGGTCAACAAAGGATATGCATGTATACAGCTATTGCTGAATTATAGTAATACAATATTGCGATTATTTATGTAACATTCAGCAATGAACAACTGATGATGCGTTGAAACAATTATAGTAACTTGTAATAAGGCCAGTCCAATCTATCTTCTTGGATTAATATTTGTCTCTACCTTACTCAGAAACAGGTGAGGGTTGTTGATAGGAAGGGCATCCAGCTTCAAAAAACCTGCCTCAATCAATTCCTTCCAGTCCATGCAAGCATACAGAAGTGTATGCTAAAATGATGGTGATGATGATGATTATAATGATTTTGTAATCTAAATTTTTTATCATACATTTAAAATTAAGAGGTATAAACAAAAATTGAAAAAGAGGGAAATAAGCAGCAGCAGTAGTAGCAACATCAGAAGCAGAGGTTAATGTATTTAATGCACAAAATCTTTTTGCAATTGAGAAAAGTCAATAAAATGAAATAATGTAAATTAAAACAAAGATTATTGCCCTGAAACTAATTCTATTCAGCACTATTATATCGTTATATTAATTATGGCAATTAATTGATAATCATAAATTTAGTTGATTGTTAAAATGATAAATGAATCGCTATTAACATTCTAATATGTTTTTAGTCCTGGTTTGGCTTGGGTCCATGGTTGTGTGATTGAGAAGTTCTCTCCATGACCAAGAGATTCTAGGAACAGTTTCACTGTATAGCATCCTGGGTAAGTATCTTCTGCTATAGCCCTGGGCCAACAAACCCCA
>NC_069006.1:22007765-22015274 GCF_001194135.2 Octopus bimaculoides
GGCTTTGGTTGTCCCAAGACTATAGTAAAAGGTTCCACACAGTGAGACTGAACCTGAAACCATGAGGTTGGGAAGCAAACTTCTTAACTACACATCCATGCCTGTATATGTGTGTGTGTGCGTGAGTGTGTGTTTGTGCATTAATTTATTGATTGACTTACTGAATTATCAGCATTACACAGAAAAAGTATATTTTAATGTAGCAATATTCATGAGTTTTCATTTGAGATGTTATAATAACTGTCATGTTCGCTTGTTTTCAGGTGTGACATTAAGCAGGACAAGATTTGCTATAAATGTCTTTTGGAATGAGTTCTTTTTATTATTACTGTCTTCATGAAACACTTTAAAAACGAGAGAAAATCACCATTTATTCTAGTGTTGTTCTTTAACCCCAAGTCATCCCAAATTGAGCAGAACTATATTTAAAGGCATTCCAACTTTGATCATCACCTCTGATTTTTTTCAAGGTATAGTTTATCACATTTTTGTTCCTTCTCCCAACCAGTTGTCAAATAGTGGGGAGGTGGGTGACAGCCAAAGGCACAAAAACACATAATAGCTTTCTTCAGCACCTTCAAGTTTTTTTAACCAATTCATCCCACACAGGGAGACTCATTCATACATTTCCCCCAACCAAATACAGTCTTTGCCTGCCGAAAGTCTGTTTGTCTATAAGACCCACATTGAACTCTTACTCAATAAATCATTCCCATGTTATTCCTTGTCAGTTTTGTCACTCTCCTCTGGCATATTTCATCATAATAGAGTTCCACCTGTTTCTCTTGATCTACCAACAAATTTTTTTTTTTTTTTTTTATCATTTTATAAGATGAAAGTCTATTAAAACAAACAAACAGAAAATTAGAGAAAACTCCTGGATATAATAATAATAGTGGTTTCAAGTTTTGGCACAAAACCAGCAATTTTTGGGGAGGGGATAAGTCAATCAACTCAACTCCAGTGCTCAACTGATACTTATCAACCTAGAAAGGATGAAAAACAAAGTCAACCTCAGCGGAATTTGAACTCAGAATGTAAAGATGGACGAGATGTTGCTAAGCATTTTGCCCAGTGAGCTAACAATGCTGCCTGCTAACCACCATAATAGTAGTAGTAATAATAATAATAATAATAATAATAATAATAATAATAATGATGATGATGATGATAATAATAATAATAATAATAATAATAATATGATGGAGAAGAAATATAATTAAAGAAAATGAAATTCCATTACACTATAAATTTCTGCAAAAATGTATTTTTTAAGAAAACAGAGAAAATAAAAAAAAATTTAATTCATAATATTTACTTGAACTTATAACATTTACATATATTCTGTTTCTGAAAACATAATAAATCTTAAAACTCAACATGAAAACTAAAAACACTGTGTTGTCTGGGAGCTTCCCACCAACCATATTTACTTGTATATAAGTCACAATATTTTATACTCGATTTTAAGTGAAGAAACAGGGGTGCAATTTAAACATGGGGCAAATCTAAAACTATGAAGGTGAAGGGGAAAAAGATTGTACCAGGATTTAACACTAAATTAGGGTTATGATTTGTACATGAGTAAATATCATACCATATTTGTTAGCATTTAAAAATGCACTTTTTTTCAAAATAATAATAATCATCATCAATTAATGTCTATTTTACAAGCTGGTATGAGTCGGACGGTTTGACAGGAGCTGCCCATGTTCCATATCTGTTTTGGCATGGTTTCTATAGCTGGATGCCCTTCCTAGGTCAGTTAGATAGATCTGATTGATTATTGGAAATAGTTAAATAATTTGTGCATCTACATAAAACAAATAGAAAAGATAGGGACAAACAAGAGGGAAAGGAATCTTTTATCTTTTACTTGTTTCACTCATTGAACTGTCGCTGTGCTGGGTCACTGCCTTGAAGGGTTCTAGTAGAACAAATCAACCATTGCTTTTTGTTTTGTTTTAGAGGCTGGTACTTATTCTTTTGGACTCTTCTCTTTAAACTGCTAATGCTATAGGAACGTAAACAAACCAGCATACACATGTGCAGACATAGATACACACACACACACACACATGTCAATGTATACGACTGGCTTCTTCCAGTTTCAGTCAATCAACTCCACTTACAAAGCTTTGGTCAGCCTGGGGCTGAAATAGAAGACACCTGCCCAAGGTGCCATGGAGGGGAACTGAACCCAAGACCCCTCAGTTTGGAGGTAGGCTTCTTAACTACAAAGCCATGCCTGCACCTACATATGTATGGGTGGACAAAAAGTCATGCATCAAAACTATTGACATTTTATTTATATTACTTTATTATCATTATTATTATTATTACTACTACTATGTTAATACGTCTAGATACTGATTATGTTGTTTCCAGTATATTTAGATGTTTAAATGCGCACACACACACACACACATATATATATACAGACATAGATAGATAGATAGATAGATAGATATGTTTATAGATGTGTGTATGTTACAGAGATTGAGAGAGATGAGTAGGTGTGAGTGACACAAAAAAAAAAAATTGCAAGCTGCAATATAGGCAAAAGAAAAAAGAAAAAAAAAATTAAAAATACGGGCATATTAATTACTGTAATCAACAAAGCATCATCATTAAGACAACATTTTTATAAATATCAAAGCACAAATTAATTAAAAGTTGTTAAAAGGGGAGAGAGTTTGATATTCAGTTCATAGCAGTTTTATTTTGTTCCCATATTTTTTTCATTCTCTTTATTCTAATTAGAATTGCTGAGATACTTCATTCATTAATTCATTCATTAATTAATTCATTCATTCATTAATAATAGTAGTAATGTTAGTAACATTTCACTGTCTCATACATGTCAATATGAGGCTGTGAAAAGGGGAAAAGAAATGCTATGCATGTTAACTCGTATTCTGGCAATGAACTTGTTTTAGTCTGTTGTCACTGAGGTCTAGAAAAGATCAGACAAAATCACATCTTCCTCTTATCACATTACCTACATCAAATTTTTAAAATTTCAATTAATTAGTATACAGGTATGGCTATATGATTAATGAGCTTGCTTTGCCATCACATGTTTTTGGTGCTTGTGTGGCAGAAGTGACCAATAGGGAGAAGTGTGTGTGTATGTGTTATGTGTATGTATATATATATATCTGAGTGTGTATATATGTGTGAGTGTGTATATGTATGTATGTATATATATATATATATATATATATATATATATATATATATATAGACATACATGAAGGTGTGTGGCCTAGTGGTAGAAGCATTGCACCCACAATCGCTAGATCATGGGTCCGATTTCCAAACCAGATGATGGGTTCTGTTCTGGAGTAAAACACACCATTTCAATCAGCTGTAAATGGGTAACCTTGTAACAGAAAAGCCTTCCAATCAGGGGTTATATTGGTAATGATGCCACCCTGCCTAACCAGCTGGGTGGCATCATTCAAAAGCTAAAACAAAGCATATTGCATTGTGACCAGTGACATATAACAATATCCAATAGTCTCATTGATACCATTATATATATAGGAAAATGAAAAATAATAATAAGGCAGAATGCTAAACTGGAAGCATATTTTAATAAAGATTTCTCTAACTGGCTTTCATTGTGAAGCAAATTTTCAAGAAGAGGGAGAATGAAAATGTTTTTTACAAAGAAGTACAAAATGAAGAAAATAATATATTAAAAAGTAATATATAAAAAAATAAATATACCAATACATTATATTGTCTTTGAGCTTTCAAAGTTCAATGGTAATCCATGTATATAATGGTTGGAAAAATAAGGATGCATGAGAATTGAGAGTTGTGTTAGGTTTAAGAAAAGGGCTAAAAGTTTGTGTTAAGCAGGAAGTGTGGCGTCAAAACAGGAAGTGTGTGTAAGGGGAGACAAATCTTTTCAGTTGGAGTTATGAACTCTTTTTCAACAGGAAGTTTATGTCTGTTCCTAGAAAAATAAGTTATATATACACACACACACATACATACATATACACATACACATATATGACTTATCAAGTTGTGGGGCGATGAACACAAACAAAACAATACATACACACACACATATACAATGGGTTTCACAAAAGTTACAATCTACAAAAGTCACTCACAAGACGTTGGTCAGCCACAGCTATAGTAGAAGACAATTATCCAAAGTAGTGCAGGGTGGGGCTGAACCTAAAACCATGTATTTTATCTCCTTTTGATTACATCGACTACTTTTGAAGGTGGTAAAGTGGCCAATGTGTCACACTAAGGGGTCAAACTCAAAACCATGTGATCATGAAGTGAACTTATTGACCTTATGACCAAAACATTTCATTTCTCTCTGAACCCACTATATTTCAAAGTTGAGAGGGCATCATGAAGAAAAAGCTTATGTTAGATAGTTGAGAAACTGAAAGTTGTCACGAATATATGACTAAATTATGAAAGAATGAAAAGACAAAGTAGATACTTATATTTACAAACAAGTTAAATAACATTTACATATTATTATTTAGAGATTTTCTAATAAATTGAAAAATCTGAAACAAAACATCAAAATGTTCTAATTAGATACTTTTGGAAAAAAAATACAAAAAAACACAAACTAACTTTGTGAAATTCAAATGATTTGCGTTAATTAACACCAGAAAATTATATGGTCGACATAGGCATTTTATTTTCCTGAAAATTTGAATTAGACCTGATCAAAAAACATCTATAATCTTTCTGCAAAGTAATGAAATTTAAATATTAACTTGGAATTCCACAAAATATTTTTTCCCCTCCTTTCTCAAACATCTGAAGAATGTATTTTACAAATATCGTTTTTAATTTCAGGGCAAAAATGAATGAAAAATTAAGAATTAGAATTTTAAGTAAAAATATTTGAAGGCAACTATGTCAGTTAAATAACAATCTTGCATGGAGAGTATTGATTTCTAAAGAACATAGAAGACTGATAACAATGATAATGACAACGATGATGATCATCGTCATCATCATCATCATCATCATCTCTTTATTGGCCACAGGGCCTTCACACATAACAAAACATTTTAAACAACCCAAAATAAAAGCAAAAAGTCATACTATAACATGTCAAAGTTATTACAGATCAATCCTAAGCATCATTCAACCTTTAGCACACTGAAGGTAAATCATGTTGCCATATGAGTTTTTCTCTCTCTCAATGTGACACAATATGCCTGCCGCTACAGAGGAGAAAACTCGTACAGCAACATGATTTACCTTCAGCATGCTAAAGGTTAATGTCCGGTTTTTCATGCTTGTATGAGATTGCTGAGGTAGATTTGCTATGACCAGATGTCCTTTGTATTGCCAACCCTCACCTATTTCTAAGCAAGGTAATATTTCACCAAGACCAGACATACTTTCATGGAAGACTGGGAATGAGGGACACTATTTGCATGATGGTGACATTCATTCACAATGTATCAAATGAAGTCAAGGTAAGGAAACAGTAGCATGAATGCACGCATGCATACATACAATACATACATACATATATACATGATGAGCTTCTTTCTGTTTCTGTCTAACAAATCCACTCACAGAGCTTCGGGCAGCCTGGGGCTTTAATAGAAAATACTTCTCCAAGGTGCCATATACTGGGACTGAACTCAGAACCATGTGGTTTGGAAGCAAACTTACAACCACACAGCTATGCCTGTGCTTACTGACAACTGCACTTACTCGATATTCCTTAGATAACAATTCCATAATGTGTATCATACAACATTACCAATGAATCATAAAAGCCAAATTACATGTTAAAGCAAATAATACTTTTGGATTATAAAAATATACTCTAACATAACAGGAAGAGCACAAGTAGGGGTTTACCATTTCTTAGAAATGCTATTGTATCATTAACAGAATAAATTGATTTTATTAACTGTTACGGCACTTCAAGAGAAGATAAAATCATACATAAACAATAGATATAATAGTTTTGTGGTGAACATAGTGGCTTCTATTAACACTAATGAGTTCAAATAAACTACGCCATACCAATTGCTTTATTTTCTTAGGTAAGGTCACATTGCTTTGCTCTTTAGTAAAGTCAGCAAACAAATAGATAACACCTTCAATTAATGGTCGAGTGCTTATTGCTAAGGAGAGCATCCTTCTATAAATCTATATTTGTATTTACACATGTTTCCAGTCCAGATAATGTAATTACACATCTGTTGTGCAGTTGATATGGTAACAGATGTCGTCCAGACAAATCCTACAAATTAACACAAGTATATTAAATCAAAAGAGAGAATAATGTTGACGGTGGTGATGGTGGTGGAAATAGTGCTTAGTGCTCATAGGGGTGTTGGTGGGGTTACTATGGTGGCAGTGGAAGTGATTTTGATGGTGATGGTTGTGGTGGTATTGGTAACAGTGTTCATGGTGTTGATGGTAACCATTATAGCAATGATAATATTACTAGTGATTGGGATGGTAGTTGTGCTTGTGGTAATTATGATAATGGTGATGGTGGTGCTGTTGGTAGTTCTGCTGATGGTGGTGATAGTGGTGTTGCTGGTAGCCACTGCGATGAGGATATTGACAGTAATGATGTCAGTGATAATGAGAAAGGTGATGATGTTTGTGGTGATGATGATGTTGGCGTTAGTGATGGAGATGGTAATGGTAGTTATAGTTGTAGTGATGTTGTTGGCAGCAGTGATGCTTTTGTTGCTTTTATTGTTGGTGGTGTTGGGGTTGCTGATGGAGGTAGTGTTGGTGGAAGTAATGTTGTTGTTGTTACTATTGGCAGTGATGGTCATGTTGGAGGCAATGATAGTAATGGTGTTGCTGTAGATGGTGTTGGTGGCAGTAATGCTGAGGACAGTGGTGGTGGTTTTAATGATAATGATGATGTTCTAGTGGGGATGTTTGTGACGATGGTGTTAGTGATGGTGATGATGATGATGATAGTAGTGGTGATGTTGGATTTGGTAGTATTATTGATGTTGATGAATGATGGTAGTGTTGGTGATGTAATGGTGATATTGGCGATGGTGGTGGTGGTGGTGGTACTATAATCAGGTCCAGATTAAGACCCATTGAGGCTCTATGCACTTAAAAGATTTTGGTGCCACCATTTATATGCAATTCAAAATATAAACAATAATAAACCATGAAAAAATTTTTTGTTTTTCAAAATGAAGCAAAACTAACAGCAAGATGGAAAATAATGTTCGTTTTTGTATACTTTCATTTCACTTATATTTGAAAAGTTTTTCTTACATTTTTTAATAGTGTGTTTGTGTGTGTGTGTGTGTGTGTGTGTGCATGCTAGCATATAAGGGTAAACGAAGATGGAGAGAAAAGTATTCAAATACCATAGGTAAAGTTAAATACATAGTATTACATTGAAACTGAAAGACTTCAAAAACCATTAATACTTTAAGTTTTACATAACTGTTGTTCAGACAAAAGTGAACTTTTGAAGCAATACACTTTATATATATATATATATATATA
>NC_069006.1:22015347-22023362 GCF_001194135.2 Octopus bimaculoides
ATATATACATACACACACACACACACACACACACACACACACACACAGACTCTACAGTGGAAATATCACTGTGTTGCTTGTATATCCTGGATTTTCAAATGTGTGGGTACATTAAATTATATCATACTCTAATTACTGTGTGACACAATATATATATATATATATATATATATATACACACACATGCACAACAGGCTTCTTTCAGTTTCCATCTACCAAATCCATTCACAGGGTGTTGGTTGACCTGAGGCTAAAGCAGAAGACACCCCCTTCAGTCATGAATGACCATGGGTTTGCACCTAGAAAGTGACCCTCCAAGGCACAAGTCTGGGCAAAGTTATTTGTGGAAGACCAGCAGTCACCCATGCATATCAGCCTCCCCTCTCTACACCACTGATATTATCCAAGTGAAACTTGAAGGCTGATACAGCTTGGCACCAATGACATCGCAGCTCATTTCTACAGCTGAGTGAACTGGAATAATGCGAAATAAAGAGTCTTGCTCAAGAACACAACACACGGCCCAGTCTGGGAATTGAACTCATTACCTCATGATTGTGAACCCAACACTCTAACCACTGAGCCATGCAGCTTCACAAACCATTAATATAAATATCTAACTTTATTTTAACAACAACAACAACAACAATAATACTTACTCTTTCATTGAGTCGCCTTCTTTTCTGCCGAGATGGAACCGGGTCATCTGATGGATTATTGTCAATAGCCCAATATGATCCCTACAGAAGAATTGAAGAATTTTAGATTTTCATATTTTAATCCACACAGAAATCATGTTTTATTTATTTACATTGAAACAGAACAATAAGTCGAAGCTGATGAGAGAAGCCTGTATGTGGTTTCTCGACCTGCTCGAAATAGAGGAAAATTTCTATACATCACTCATTGTTATTAAAATGGACAAAGAAAAACAAATCCACAATGGACAACATGGACATAGATGTAAATAAAGATGTATTGGAACATAGGTCAGTTGTGTCAAGTGTGACATAGGGCCAAACAACAAAAATAATTAACAGAATAAAGTACTTCTTGATCTTGCTGAAAGGCAGGCAATATGTCAGCTTATGTAGCAGAATACAAAATCAATAGACAACAAAAGTATGAGCAATTTTGTGCTCATTGTGGATATATAACATGGAAAAATGAATGGCAGTATTTGTTCTAGCTCTTTACATTTTGAGTTAAGATACAACAGTGGTCAACTCTGCTTTTCATACCACCGTGGTCAATAAAATACGATGCAAGACAAATTCTGCTGGTCAATGTATTCAGCTATTCTGTCCCCTAAAATTGCTTGTGCCAAAATTTGAAACCATTAATCATCATCATCACCACCACCACCACCACCACCACCACCACCACCATCATCATCATCATCAAGACAGCAAGCTAGCAGAATCGTTACTGCACCAGATAAAATGCTTAGTGGCATTTCATTTGTACTTATGTTCTGAGTTTAAATTCTGCCAAGGTTCACTTTGCCTTTCATCTAATTAGAGTCAATAAAATAAGTACCAGTTGACCACTGGGGGTCAGTGTCATTGACTAGCTCCCTCCCCCAAAATATCAGGCTCTGTGCCTATAGTAGAAAGGATTATTATTATCATTATAAATAATATTATCACTATTATATCGATGAAAACTAGCTCATTGGATTCCCTGTACCATATTCCAAGTATTAAAATGTGTGTACTCTTTAAATTGATTTAAAACTATTGTCGTTCCAAGGATTTTTTCCTCTTAGCAAAACTTTATAAATTACATGAGATTTTGAAATCCCCTTGAATGTATACTTAATTATAAATGAACCCCTGTATATTATACATCAAATTACAGATAATTGAATGTATTTTTGGAAAACAAACATAACATAAATAGTGCATTTGTTAGTCATATTGCCTATCTTTTGGCAAGTGAATTACAAGCTGAAAAATTTCTTTAGAGCAATTTGCACATTGCATATTATTACCTAATTGCAAAATATATCCTCCCTCGGTGCTTTTTATTATAAAATTATCCAATTTGCAACTCTACACAGTTTTGCATAATCAAAAATGTTTTAAGAAAATCCAATGAAGAAATAAGAGGATAGTCACAGCACACAAGTTCCAAGGTGGCTGTGTACTTCAACATGACAACTTCCAAAATTTTACATTACACACATCATCACAAACAGAAAAGGAGTTAGGAAAATCTCTTTTCTCTAGTAATGAGCATGAGTTTAGATAAGTTTGAGACGTTTTGGCACAGTCATTTTGGTGCCGCCTATCTGGCCCTACATATTTGCTGATGACTTATTTGACATAAGACATTTTAATATTTCTCTCATTCACTCCATCCTTTTCTCCTCTCTCTCTCTCTCTCTTTCTGTTTATGCATGTGAGCATGTGGCTATGTTTGTATGTATGTGTAATGTCTCTTTCTTCCTCTCTGTTTTAGTATACATATAGTTCTGTTCATATGCATGTGTGCATTTGCCTCAAGGGCCAAAATGTACCATCACCAAAACTGGTTGATTGTCCACTGAGCCATGCCAAACCATAAGCATCCAAACAGCTGCACCCAATGTGCCACATGAGATATGGATCATCATTAGGTAGACTGCACTACTAAAAACATTCAAGACAATCTTTTGTTAGGCATGCTATTTAAAAAGTACCATGGGCAACAGTTTGCCCTATTTGCTAGAAACAACAGCCAAACAATCCTCAAATCATAACTGACAATTAAAAAAAGAAAACAGAAAATCTCATTGAAAGAGTAGTCTCAGCTAGGTATTTTGAGAGAATCAAAACTAAAACACGATGAGTATGTTTGGAAAGCTTTTGTTAATAGGTTTGCTTGAGAAGGAATGATTTTGGGTTATTAGATTTAGTTGCTATTTCTAACAGTTCAAGTGAACATAGAGATTTGCATCATTAGCTCAACTAATGTGCATGTTTTGAATACATATATGTACAATGCATCTGTGCATACTGCATGTATGCACATGCACACACACACACCATAATGGAACTCCATTACTTTCAATGATGAGGATTCAGTCATTTGATCAAGTGAAATCCCTGCTCGTTCAATTAGCATGAAAGAAAAAGAAAATAAGTACATATTCCATGAATCTCTTCCAAACTGTAATTATTTTCTATCTATAACAAGCATCTCATTTTGAAAAATAATTTAGTTTAATTTATTTACCTCAGATTATGTCATGCTGACAATTTCTGATAAGAATAAAATGGTGCTACACATCAATACCTAAGACCAGAAATTTTTAAATCTTTGTAATAAGCAAGCAAGGGGGAAAAACCATGTACTCGACATGTCTTCTTCCTTGTTCTTTGACTTAAAATTCAGTTATCTAATCCTGCCAAGTATTATCAAAAAATGATTATCTCTCTTACACTAACTGGTCTCCAGGATACCCCATGTTTGATTCTACAGATACATGCACTCTTAATGTAATTCTCAGGCAGAATCAGAATGACACTGTGTGAAATAGCTGCACCTCGGAATTATGGGTATAATCCATCCAACAGACTTTTGCATCGTATCTGTCTACACTATTTCATCCACAAGGCTTAGATTGAACCAAAGCAATGGCAGAAGACATATATGATGATGATGTTCATGTATGCTGATATTAATTGATTGAATGAATAGGAAAAATGTATGCAGAAAAAACTTGCAATTATTCTAATCTATATCATTTCATCTTTATGATATAACATAACAAAGCTTAAAGAAATGTCATATGTTGTTCGACATTTAGTCATGGTTCAACAACAAATTCTCACAAGATATCTCAGCTGTTTATCAGATAATGGCCAAAAGGTGTTGACACCAATATTTTTTTCATCCAACAAAAATGCTGATTTAGCATGACTCATGATTTTGCTGAGTAGTCAATAGGGCTAGGATTATGAATAATTGTGCTGTTCTTTGAGCCTGACCATAAGAATTCTAAAAACCTACACTTCTTTGTAAGGGACAAATATATTGTTTCTTTTGGTTCTGACCAACTGACATCTTAAAGCACTCTTTGGTTCAGACTATTTTACTGGTTGTAGTTAAAACTTCATCTCATTCCACTAAACATACACTTCAAAGACATTCCAGCTAAGGCAGGCACATGTTTTTACGACACAGTCTACCTTGGATTACATTATATAATGTATCCTTTCCCTTATATATATGTGTGTGTGTGTGTGTGTTTGTGTGTGTGAGTGTGTGTATGTATACAGAGAGAGATAGAGAGATGATAAAGGAATAGATAAAGAGATAGATAGATAGATAGATAGATAGACAATAGAGGGAAGGAGCATGGAAAAATAGAAGATTGAGAGAGAAATATAACAGTACAAAGTAAATAGTTAAAAATGATTGGATGCTTTCATTACCTGGAAAATAGTGATCTTTTGTAAGTGTCTGTGTGGTTGTGTGTGGGTTACATTTTGTGTGAGTGTGCCTGTAGGTGTATGTGTGGGCATGCATGTGTACTTTTCCTTTCTTATTTCTTTCACCCTTATTTTGAAGACAAGAAAGTGTGTCAACCATTCTCTCTGTGGCTAATTTGAAATTGTAACAAATAGCTAAAAAAAATAAATAACTAAATATATAGATAATATAAAAGAGATAAACCATATCAGAAATTAATCTTTATAAATCATATAACAAACTCCTTTTTCTTTGAAGAAAATAGGTTTCCCTCTATAAAAGGACAGCAATTTCGATACCATGATAGTAGGAATGGATTTCATAGTTACAGACATTCATATATATATATATATATATATATATATATATATATATATATATATATACACACACACACATACATACACACAAACATACTTTTTTACCTTTTGTATACAAACCTCTATATACTCCTTAAAATGCACAATATGTATTACAAATATACACAGTAATGCACGAATACATAAAACTATGTACAAATTACTGTACACTAGGTTTTGCAAATATGTACATTTATGCATGCCTATATAAAGCTTAATACAGACAATATGTTTACAATAGATATCTTACAATACTGTAATTGGCAGAAAACCATCTAAACTATACTTTGGATAGCATGAATTAATAATTCCATGTCTTTTTCTTTTTCTTTTTGCAAGTAGCAAGATTGCCAGCAAAACATTGTGGCTTCTCTTCACAAAAGAGCAAGCATTTGTGTGTGTGTGTATGTGTGCGTGTCTGAATGCACGTGTGTGTGCTTGCATGTGTTTGTGTGCATTTATATATGTTTGTGTGTGAGTGTATGTGTGTCTCTATCAAAATACATGCCACTATTTTAGGAAGGGATCAAAACATCAGCAAGCTTTCTAACCCCAGATTGGTTTGACTCTGGCAGATGTGGTACTTCTTTTATTCAAGGCAATGACTGACTGAATATGCATTTTCTTTATTAGGCATTCAATAAAATCGCCATTGGCTTCAACCACAGCCTCCAGACAACTTCAGACTCTTCTGTGGAAAATCTGTCTCAACAAAATCTCTCTGACCTGCGCAAGCATGGAAAAATAATGATGATGATTAAGATGATGATGATGATGATAATGATTAAGATGATGATGATGATGAAAGTAACGATGATGGTGATGATGATAATTAAGGTGACGGTGACGATGGATGATGTTTATTAGAATGATGGGGATGATGATGATGATGATTAATGTGATGATGATGATGGATAATGATATTTCATATTAGTATTGTATGGATTTCTGGCTCTATCATACATGACTCAACTTTGTGTAACTCAATTGCATAAACAAGTAGTTTACTGCTTGACTTTTTTGCTATGCTGCTTGTTAACATGTAGCTGTTTATTTATCTAGAAGTGGGTGGATGCTATTAATTGTAGGTCTTGTGCTAGCAAGATTTCTCTGTGGTGCCATTATTAAATGTTCATAGATACAGACCAGTTTGTAGGAATTGGGTTTAGAACAGTCATAAGGTAAGGAGAGAAGAGGAGATGGAGGAAGAAAGGGAGAACAGGCATGTAGACCTACAGACAAGCAGAGGAGTAGAAAAGCAATCATCATCACCACCTCTGCCATTATTATCATCATCAGTAGCAGCCTCACCAACATCACCATTATTGTCATTACCACCACTATCTCCACTACCACCACCACCATTGTCATGAGCATCCCCCCACCACCCACTATCATCATTGTCATCACCAACACCACTACCACCTCTACCATTGACATCACCATTACCACCCCATCATCATTGTTGTCACCATTTACCTCCATCTACCACTATTACCACTGCTGCCACCACCACCATCACTATCATCATCACAACTTCCACCAACATCATTGTCATCATCATCACCAGCACCATCGCCACCATTGTTGTCATCATCATTATTATTATTATTCATAGTCTCATCAATGCATCAAGTATTAACCATCCTTACATCCCAAACAATTAGGTACATATTAGGGAAAACCTACATGAAATGGTTGATGCTTAACAAATACTTGTGTAGAAAGACCTTAACAATATCTACAGGTCCTACTACTACTACTACTACTACCACTATTGCTACTATTACTACTACTACTACTACTACTACTACTACAACAACTGCTGCTGCAGCTGCTTTCTGGAATGTGCCTCACAGATGTATGTGCAGCTGTGAGAGGAAATCGTCGAATCATCATCCGTGAGTTATCAGAGGATGGGCAGATTGGTTATGGTTCAGTTCAGTCCATTATCACTGAAGATTTGGGTATGAGACACGTGTCTGTCAAGTTTGTGCTAAAACTGCTTTCAGCTGACCTTGATTGTGTCAAGAATGAAAACTTTTTGAAAACTTTGTGCAGGCCTCTGAGCAGGTATCACCAAGCTTTTGGCAAAATTTGATGTAGAGTCACTGCTCAACTTTCTCTGTCATGGCCAATGCAACAATCAAATACTACACACGTTCCTTCCAAGAAATGCAGTAAACAGCAGAAGTGAGTTAGAACAATAAAACTTAGTGCGCATGCACAGCAGAGCTCAAGGTCAATCTGTGCCAAGTGGCTTCACTCTGCATGTGCGTGCTTTAGCTTCATTACTTTGGCAACAGTCCGGATGCTTATTGATAGACAGACAGACAGACAGATAGATAGATAATGTGATCAAGCAGGCTATCAGATGTTGTCACACATCACTGGTCACAATGCACTTTGCTTCGTTTTAACCTTCAAATGATGTCACCCCACTGGCTAAACAAGTAGGCCAACATTCTCCACTAATCAAAAGGGGGACTGAAGCAATGTGAAATGAAGTGTTTTGTTGAAGAACACAACGTGCTGCCTTGTATGGGGATCAAACCATAATGTAGTAATCATCAAACAAATTCACTCACAAGGCATTGGTTAGCCTAGGGCCATAGAAGGCACTTGTCCAAGGTGTTGCACAGTGGGACTGAACGTGAAACCATACAGTTTCTAAAGAGTAACTTACTTAACAAAAGTGAAGACAAATTATATAAAATAACCAGAGCGAAAATACCATTATTAAAGGTTAAAAAAAAGCAAAAATAAAACAAAGATTTGTTCAATACAAAATCGAATTTCATCAACATAGATTAACAGTATCATTAGTTAGTTAGCACTAAGTGAAAAAAAAAAAGAAAAGAAAAATGCATAAAAGGAAGCAAAAAAAAATAACAAGCCCTCACCATTCACATCATTACAACAATCTTAAGCTTATTTTGGTTTGTTTTATATAAAAAGATGTCTTATGTATGGATATTTTACAAAGGAAACTAAATGCAAATTCTAATGTCTTTATTTCTGACTATAACTAGCAATTACCTTCTAAATACACATACAATTTGCATTATCAAAACTTATTTTATATGCAGTGAAGTTTCAAAATTGACAATGCTAGCAAATTATAAAGTAAAATGACCTCTAACCTTTGAGAGAGAGGGGGGAGAGAGAGAGAGAGAGAGAGAGAGAGAGAGAGAGAGA
>NC_069006.1:22023372-22024365 GCF_001194135.2 Octopus bimaculoides
GGGAGAGAGAGAGAGAGAGAGAGAGAGAGAGAGAAAGAGAGAGAGAGCTTAAGTAAGTATCCAAAGTAAATTATAGGTTCTGCATATTTTTTGGGCCTTATAGTTGATTTTGCTTTTAATTATAATAGCTGGGATAGTTCATTTATGAAATTAGACTTGAATTAAAATAAGAAGCCATTAAGTAGTTTAAAGTACAAGAAATACATCTAAGTGTTCAATATTCATTTAAAATAATGAAAAGTACATGGCTGTATGGCTAAGAAGATCACTTTATAATCCCATACTATCAGGTTCAATCTCACTATATGGCACCTTGGGTAAATGTGAACTTATCACAGAGGAACAGTAGAATCATCATAGTTTTAAAGTCCACGTTTCCATGCTTGCATGGGTCGAATGATATCAATTGAGTCAAATTTTCTGTGGCTGGATGGCTTTCCTGTCAACCTTTTAACGTTCAGATTATTCTGCCAAATGTAATGCTTATTTACTCACATCATTTTGAATTAATCATGTATTATCTATTATCTTGTAGCTTCAAGATTTCAGTTGATGTTATTGTTTATTTTCAGAATGGCATTGTAGAGTAGGTAGGCAGATGTTAGGTGTAATGTGGTTGCAGAAATTGTCTGACAGCCATGACTGGGTGCTCCTGCTTGTGTGGAATGATGCAGAATCCTATTGCCAGACATAGGATCTTCCAGCAGCTACCCTCTGCACCCAGGGCAGCACTACCTCCTCCAGGTACTTGATGTAGGCCTCCATGTTGAGGGCATGTGGGAAGATGAATGGCCGCATAATGTCACCATCACTAGTGATTACTCCAAACACCATGATGTTGACTGAATTTTTGATTTTTATCACTCTTGGTACATGTCCTCAGATTCACAGCCAAACTCTCTGAAATGTTCGTATTGGAGCTTCCAGTGTGAATGCCAAGCAGTACAGCATGTCATTTCCGAATTTCTGGCAGAGCAAATTGTGTCACTGTGC
>NC_069006.1:22024548-22025312 GCF_001194135.2 Octopus bimaculoides
GAAACCAAAGGTCGCTATATGACTGGTTATAACACTTAGCTTCCTAAAACAAAATATTAATGCTCTAATGCTTTAGAGTCTGCTTCATTTTTGGGGATATGAACTACTGACAATATAAATAGGGTAAAAGAGTAAAGACTCCCTTTGGTCATGAATGACTATGAGATTGCACCTAGGAAGTTCTCCTCTGAGGCACAAGCCCAGGCAAGGTTGTTTATGGAAGACCAGCAATCAGCCATGCATACCACCCTGCCCTCTCCATTCCACCAATGTTATACAAGGGAAAGGCAAAGGCTGATACAGCTTGGCACCATTGACGTCACAACTCATTTCTACAGCTGAGTGAACTGGAGCAACGTGAAATAGAGTGTCTTGTTCAAAAACACAATACAGAATCCAGTCTGGGAATCAAACTCGCTACCTCATGATTGTGAGCCAGATTCTCTCACCACCGAGCCAAAGGCATAAAAATGCATGAGCATATAGATGCACCCGTACTACAGCAGCACATATTCAGAAAAAAGGTTTTAGAGTATTAAAGCATGTAATATCGGCCTAACTTTGCATACAGGACCTGAGGTAATTTTTTTGAGATATTTTTTATTTTGAGGAAAAGTGCATCCTATATGCCATCAAATATGTTAATAATCAAAAATAAAATGAGAAACTAAGGAATATCATTCCTTCTGACTTCACACGAGAATAAGGAGGATTATAAACTTGAATCTAGCTGTAAAAAGGAAAAAAAAAAAAAAAAAAAAAAA
>NC_069006.1:22025371-22026043 GCF_001194135.2 Octopus bimaculoides
AAAAAAAAAAAAAAAAAGAAGGAAATCAAGCAAAATTTTTTTTGCTGTTTATTTTTTTTGCTGTTTATTTTTTTTGTTTTCAAAAAATTGTGTGAAGTTGAAAAGATAGAAAAGAGAAACTCAAGGTTTATTGAATTTCTTCTCTTTCATAAAACAAATCTTATACTTCTTGTGTCTCCTAGTTTGTAATTACACCGAAACCATCATCCCCACCACTACCACCACAATCAGCATTACCATCAACATCAGACACACATATCATGAAGCACCACCACCCTCTTCACTGCCATCATCATCATCTCTGTGACCCTCATCACCTGACATACAATTCACCACCAGTACTACTGACAACACCACACCATCAACCACCATGATGATCACCTGACATACCATCACCACCAGTACCACCATTGCTCACTACCCCATCTCTCACAACCACCCCTGCCAACATCACTGCCAACATCACTTCCACCACCACACCACCACCAGAATCAGCTACACCATCACCAACTCAGTGAATCACTACTGCTATGAGTACCAGCAGTTTCATACCTCTACCTCTACCACCACCACCACCACCACCACTACTACTACTACCACCACCACCCCACCACAATTACCAATATTCATCATCTCCATAACCACCATGACCAGACATACCACTGTCAAACA
>NC_069006.1:22027202-22030938 GCF_001194135.2 Octopus bimaculoides
TGTGTGTGTGTGTGTGTGTGTGTGTGTGTGTGTGTGTGTGTGTCTTTCAGGAGGCAAATAAATCAAATTTTAAAAGGAAATTACTGACATATATAAATTATAGATTTATCAATAACGTCATTCATGCCGTTACTGCAGCCACACTGTTATCATTATATGAAAAGCAGAATTCAGTAGTTTCCTATATAACTCTTTCACAAGACTTATACTACTATTTTTTTTGTCTTGTTTTGTTTTTTAAATATCTATTGCTTGCTTTAAATTATGTTAGGTTTGTTTCATCATGCCAAAAAGGTACTTGTGTCAAAATTGTTCGCTCCCTTCCTTTGTCTCCCTGTCTGTCTCTGCCTTGCTGTGAGTGTATGTATGTATGTATGTGTATATGTGCATGTCTGTGCATCGATGTCAACTAGTGTGCTAATCAACTATCCAATACTTCTAGCTTTTATTTATTTCCATGTATGTGTATTTTTGTGTGAGAGTATTATATGGATATATAGATGGGTATGTATGTGTGAGTGTGTGTATATATATATATGTATGTATCTATATATTCATATATAATTGTATAAATGTATGTTGTATATATTATACATGGATATGTGTGTGTGTATAAGTATATATATGGAGAGGGAAAGAGAGAAATACATCTGTATGAATGTGTATATATATATATATATATATATATATATATATATAGAGAGAGAGAGAGAGAGAGAGAGAAAGAGAGAAAGATGAATATGTGTATATATATATGTCCTACATATGTGTGTGTATGTATATATATATATATGCACACACACATGCACACATATATACATGTGTATTCACACTCACACACACACATGTATACACACATACACAACATGCACAATAGATGTGTGAGAGGGAGGTGAGTGCTTGTTGCATATGTCTGTTCATAAATATCTATATATTTCTTTATTTCTACATTTCTATAGTCACAAATGGAAATTGAGTTATTCCCTATGGCGTGCCATTATAATACAGATAATTACAATACAATCTATATAGGATGCCAAAGTGATCCAGTGAACTAATTCCATATCTCTCACTGACATACAAACTAATGCATTTTCAATTCCCAAACTGCTCTAGTTAATATGGAACTGTAAAGTAAACAGCTTTAGTTCTTGCTTTACTAATAAAACACAACCTTTTCCCTTTTCCATTAACTATCTAACTGTTATTCCAATGAACTATGCTCCACCCCAAAATACCACTTCCTATCCCAACCCTATTTTTTACAGACACAGCTTTCTATTGATCATTTTGTTATTCCAATGAACTCAAGCTATCTGGTTGGGAGATTTGTCTGGGCCAATACAACCCTTTCATGCCAAAAGTCCAGATCTTCCATAAAAATGTGTGTGTGTGTGTGTGTGAGCATGTATGTATATATTGGATCATCCTATAAATAATGCAGTTTTTTCAATTGCATGAACAAAAGGTCGAAGGGGGATGGGATAAACAACCTGCATCAACTATCTATAAAAGAAGGTAGTAATTTTACCTTGTACTTATTGTTAGTCCAAGTTTTGAAAAGTGCAATTTGATTTTAACAGTTATTTTTTCAAAGTTATAATGGAAGTGACAGAGGAGCATATTCTGCATATTTTGCTTTATGAGTTCAATAAAAGCAGCAATGCAAAGGAAAGTGTGAGGAATATTAATGCAGTATATGAGGATCAGACAATAAGCGTAAGCCAGTGTCAACGGTGGTTCTAGAAATTCCGACCCGGAAACTACAGCCAAGAAGACGAGCCTTGACCTGGACGATCTATAGAACTCTATGAGGATGTCCTACAAACCCTGGTAGAACAAAATCCCATCATAATTGTTGAGGAACTAGCAAAGAAGCTAGATATACTGTGACTGAGAATAAAAGTAGGGATTGTCATAATTAGAGAAATTATTTTATGACAGGTTTAGCAGACAAGGAATGGCTTGGGCCTAAACCACAGTATCAACAATAACAACAACAATGATGATGATAACAAGAGGCAGAGGGGGAGATGAAGAAGACTAGAGAAAAGAATAAGAAGAAAAAGAAGCAGAGGGAGAAGAAGATAATGAAACAGAAGTGCAACATGAAGAAGGAGATGAAGAAGAAAAGATAAAGAAGGAAGAAGAAGGAGAGACGAAGAAGAAGAATGAAGAAGTGGGAGAAAGAATAATTTCTCAAGAAACTGAATCTGTGGATCTGGTGTTTTGATTCTCTGTTGGAACCACACAGATTTATGTCTAATGATCTTGGTAAAGGAATGAACTTCACAACTCTTGTTATCTCCCCTCACACCTTGCCAATATCTATTAAAGAAACACTTATTTAGATGTTCATTCTTGAAATCCAATCAATTTTTGCACTTTAATTACATATTTTTTTTAACATCTCTAAAGCTATTTGTAAATTGTCTTTTTTCTGCTTTAATATAATCCTAGAAAAAATAATTTAAACAGAACTAATTGGTTGCTTAATTATCTGATTAGATAATTTTAAGCTTTCTAAGATAATATTTTTTTTAAAGTTTAATACTCTGAACAAATCTGTTTTTAACAGATTTTAAATAAAAGGCAATTAAGAGAGTGGAATGTCTGAAGAAGTTTATTAAAAACCATCTCGTGAAATAACAGACGTCAAAAGATATTTGAACAGTAAATATAGCTTTAATCTTTTACGTCTTTCAGTCATTGGATTGTGGCCAGACTGGAGCACCACCTTGAAGGGTTTTTGGTTAAATAAATCCACCCCATTACTTCTTTTTAAGTCTGATGCTTATTCTATTGATCTCTTTTGCCCAACCACTAAGTCACAAGGATGTAAACAAGCCGACACTAATTGCCAAGGTATACAGTGGGGTGGGGACAAATACACACAATAACACACACATACAGACATATATATGTATTTATATATGTACACATATATCATCATTATCAGCAGCAGCATCGTTTAACCTCTGCTTTCCATGCTAGCATGGATTGGACGCTAACAATTTAGCATGGCTGACTGGACATTCCGCTTGTTTTAGTGACAGTACATTTCAGTGCGGGAAACAAATGTGCACACACACATATGCAGAAATATACACAGAGACAAAAAGAGATAGTGAGAAGGGGACATTACACTTTATTATTTGAACACAATTGACACAAACACTCTCCCTTTCTTCATACACATAAAAGAAATATACTCAAACAGATAAACAGAGAGAGATGGGAAGAGAGAGGTAGAGAATGAGAGAAACTTTAAAATATCTGATGCCAAAGTAATAACTTCTTTCATAACCTAGGGCCCAGGTAGTGGCACTAGACTAGACAACATATTAAGTCTGCCACCAAAGAATGAGATCAATCCTTCCAATGGGTTTCCACAGTGCTTCCATATATCGAATTTACTTCACAACACATGGGTGTCCCAATGCTATGTCAGCAGATGCTGGCCTAAAGTGCAGCAAAGTGGGTTTGAACCTGAAATTCTGTACTAGCAAAGTGAAATTTCTTCAGCATACAGCCATGCCTGGGAGTTTGTAAAAGAGATCAATATAAGTCTTATTTGATCAAATATACTGCAGCAGCTTTACCTCATCATTTGATTTTTGTATTAGCAAATCAATTCATTGATAACTGATGAAATGAGCACACACACACACAAATACACACACACACACACACACACACACACACAAATACACACACACACACACACACACACACA
>NC_069006.1:22031219-22036219 GCF_001194135.2 Octopus bimaculoides
TATATATATATATACAGATAAAGTGTATGTTGTCAAGGAATAGGAGCTTCTTGAAAATAAGTATAACATTCAAGTTTGTACTTGTTTACTCACGACATATTCTGATATAAATATTTCATGTATAGCTAAGGCCACAATGAACTAAAACTGCAGGTAGCCTGCCCCCCCCCCCATCTCTATCGTCCTGTCCACTCGAGAAAGAAGCAATTAATTCAACATTGCACAGTAAAATTGAGAGATAGAGGCAGCTAAATCTAACCTCAATGTTCTGATTAAATCAATTGCTGGTGACAGAAAACAATACTTCGGTTAGAAGATTCATTATAAGCATCTTTCTAACCAATTAGTGGGAGACCGTGATAAGTATCATATCAAATAACTAATGATATAATCATATCAAGCAATATGAATTATCTGGCTGAAATCTGGCATTATTTTTATAAGATATGAGAGTCTCAACCTCAATAAGCTACATTCATGTGTGTGTGTATGTATGCGTGTGTGTGTGTGTGTGTGTGTGTGTGCATGCGCACGTGTATGTATACTAGCTTAATAGTCACAAATAATAACAATAAAAATATCTTTCTTTTTTGTTTATTGTCTAAATATTTTTCAATTAATAATTGAAGTGATTTTGTCAGAAAATATAACTCCCATTAGCAATACAACCTTGAATTCCTGAATAGATTCCACAAAGGTGAAATTTATCCTGTGTCACCATGTTATGATGACGCAAACTGGCAGGTGGTACACGTCTTATTTCATAGTGTGGTTAACAAGGCTTCTTTGCCTCATGATACGGTCTTCGGGGTTGATACTAGGGCCATGGAAGTGTAGTGTCCTCCACTATAGCCTCTGGTCAACCAAAGTCATTGGTACTGTTCAAATGAGAAATTGATATAAAAATATACCATTCATGATAGTATTACATAGATCCATTTCAGCCAATCTTACTAATCAGTTTCACTTAAGTAACTGGGTGAATACCTATCACTGTGCTCCTCAGAGTGGCTGGTATGGAAAAAATGGTTAATGGCTCTCTGCTACTGGAGGTCAGCAAGTGTCACAAGTGCCTAATTTTTTGATTTATGTAGTCTACAATGACTCTCTATCAATCAATTTCCTCTCTCTCATCTGTCTGTGTGTGTGTGTGTATATATATATCTATAAATGTGTGTATATATACGGGTGGTTTGACAGTCTTGGTGTACAAACAGGAGAAACAGAATTCAGAATAATAGAGTATATATTTATTTTAGTATGCAAATATTTAGTAACAAGAGCTAAATAAAACAAATACACATGCATGACCACAAAGACACACACACACACACACACACTCAATTTTAATGACCAGGCTTTAGTTAATCTCTGGTTATACAGTAGATGACACTTGACTAAGATCCCTATCAGGAGGACTGAGCCCCAAATCATGTGATTTCAAAGCAAACACCCTTAACCCTTTAGCATTTAAACCGGCCATATCCGGCCAAAAGTATTCTGCCTATTCTATGTTCAAACTGGCCAGATCTGGTCTCTCACACCAACTCTACAATATCGTTTTAAAAATTAACAGCTACCTCATTAAAATCTCATAGCTACAAGATAATGCATGATTAGTTCAAAACAATGTGGACAAAAAAGTATTAATTTTGGCAGAATAATGTGAACACTAAAGGGTTAAACACACTGCTTAACATAGAATAGCTGCTCCCACTTGCCAACTTTAATCAACTGGCTAGCTAGCTAACATGTTTACAAGTGAAAAGATCATCTGAGGGGCAATGGTTGAGCAGGGGAATTACCTGACAATAACAACTAAATGATGTTGCATTTGATTATTTCTTTGAAATTTAAGTTGAATATTTCAATGTTCAAGAAAATATAAACTAGACATCAATGGATTCTGATGGGAGTTGACAACACAGGAGAATTATTGAACAAGTGGGTAGTTTTACAATATTGTTGTGAGAGAGAGAAAAAGTGAGTGAGAGAGAAAAAGAGAGTGTGTGATGTATAGTGTGAGTAGTGAGAAGAGATAAACAGGTTAAGAGAGTAGTCTATAAGGATTCCCAGGTGTAAATAAAGCACTTCAGGAAGACTTCAGTTTACATTGACCAAAATGTTTGATGTCTATATATATGTATATGTGTACGTGTGTGTGTGTGTGTATACATATACATCTATATCTACCAACCTACTTCCTCTCCTCTCTCTCTGCATAGAAGGATGATAATCTAGCTATTATTGAAATAGCACCTAAGGATAAGTGACTTGGTGCAAACGACAGAGCAGTATGACACAACTGTTACAGCAACTGAAGAATCTGAAAAGTGCAATAAATTGGTTTGGCTATGAGGAAGAAAAGAACCCTTCTCGTTCATCAGATGGTATTACTCACCATGCAAGGGTTTCTGCTTGAAGCATTATATTTTTTCCACTACATCATGACAAATGAATTTATTCCAGATCAAAACTGATTACGCTGACTAATTACCAACAGAGGCTATCAGTAGGTAACATTAAAGTGACTACTTTGATGCGTCTCTTCTCTTCTCTCTCTCTCTCTCTGTTCCAATGTTATTACAGTAAATCCTACATATGATAGATGCTACAAAAGCTTGAGAAACTTTAAAATATTTGAGAAGTTTTTCCTGTGTGTATGTGTATTTGTGTGTGTGTTATATAAAACATACATATATGCATGTATGTTTTACATACACTCACACACATATATAAACTATATAATATATGTAACACATATATATATATATATATATATATATATATATATATATATGGGAGAATATACAAATAATAACAACAGACGAGGACAGGTGGTGTAAATAACAAAAGGATATATTAGTATGACGCTCGGGAATACGGAAAGTCTTTGACGTTTCGAGCTACGCTCTTCAACAGAAAGAATACGGAGACAAGGAGAAAAACACGGAGAAAAAAAAAAAAATATATATATATATATACACATATACATACATATGTATAACATGGCTGTGTGGTAAGAAGCAAGCTTCCCAAATACATGGTTCCAGGTTCAATTCCATGTTGGCCAATGCCTTGTGAGTGGATTTGGCAAACAGAAACTGAAAGATACCTGTCACATATATAATATATATACATTTATAATATATATATAAAGGACAGATCTAAGATACAACAATAACAAAAGGAATTGTATTATAAAATAGTAATTTTTTTAAGGTTATGTATGGTTCTCAAACAACATAAAATAGTGTGACTTCTTCATCACGTTTTGTACTTACAAGGGTTAATGGAATTTTATCACTATTTGTAATTTACTTAAAACTGGAGAAAAAATCATATACAGAAAAAAATTTAAGCAATAGAGATTTGTAATTAGCCAACTGATCACTACAATTAAAATTAAAACAATTTTAAAATAAACTTCCAGAACAAATATCTAATTTAGTTTTGGAGTAAGATGTTGGCTAAATGCAAAATATCAATAAATATGATAACTGGAGGCAGAATCATATTAGATAAATCCATAACATTAATATATAAGATTTAGATTAAATTAGCATTAAAAAAACCCATAAAATGATAATAATAATAATAATAATAATAATAATAATAATAATAATAATAATAATAATAATAAATATAATAAGAACTTTTGCAGAAACTGGGACAGAATGAAACAGAAAAGTAAATGATTACTTAGGTTTAGTGGAAGAAGAGCTGATGTGTTTAAGTTTGCTTTCTATATAATCTACGTAAACATTTAAGATAAAAAAGACCAGCTATTAAAAGTATGTTTAATAAGCTGTAAATAGTGTAGATTTAAATTGAATTTTCTCAAAGTTTTAATGAAAAAAATTTTTTTTAAATGGAATTGATAAACAGCATTCTTAATTTTAAAAATATTGTTACAGTCCAGTATTTTAAGATGATCATTATAGCTTTAAAAATTGGCCTCAAACTTGCAAGTTGTTTTGCACACACATATGCACACAGATATACAATCAGACACACACACTCATACATTCACTCACACAGAACCAGAGTCTTAAAGCAATGGCAGAAGCAGCCGAGAAGACTTCCAACTGGATTTGATAAAGGAATGGAAGTAAATTTCAGAAGACATAATTTACACTGCGGTCAATTGACATCTTAGACTGGCCTGGTTTCAACACCTGGGGCACCTTAACCATCCTGGAAGGTTGCAATGCAGACAGTAGCACAGAATGTAGCAGCAGAGGAGTATCTAGGAGCCATGAAAGATCTTTCATGATAAATGCAGACATGAACTGCAAAGCAGCAAACCTAATGTGCTGTATAATCTGTTTCACTTGGAGAGAAAATTACATCGGCCAAATCAGAAATTCCCTATGTGAAGGACTGAGAACACAAACAGCAAGTATGTCATGTGGAACTAATGTGAACAACTCTAAGTGAATAGTTAGGAATTCTCAGCAACAGCAAATTTGTTATTCTTATTTCTTATTCTTCCCAACAAATGTTTAAGAGATGATTTCATGAAAAATATTTTTCACAACTAAACAACTCTGGTTCAAGCAACATAAACAATGATATAGCCAAGCAGAAAAAAAAAAAAAAAAATTGCAATGGCTTGAACACTCCCAATGGGATGAAAGCAATAGACTTACATATTCATTTTTTGGTATGAAAATTCAAGAAAACAGGATTTCAGTTTCACTAACTGATATTTATTTTATAATCATCTCTTTTTACTTTCTTTAATTCATTCCCTATACTACTGAGAACGTTTTGTACATGTGTGTGGTTGTATTATGTGTATGTGTATGCACATACATATATATATATGCGCATATCTGTGTATCCAGATGTATACCATTGTCACCACTCAATGTTCACATAAACACACACATGCATGTACACACACATGCACACATACATGCATGTACACACACATGCATGAAAATATATCAGTAAGCTCCTGTCAAATTTCTCAACTTTAATTTTTGTCTCAGAAC
>NC_069006.1:22040576-22043511 GCF_001194135.2 Octopus bimaculoides
ATATATATATGTATATATATATTTATATATGTATAGTTTCTTTTCATATAAATGAAATATAATATTTAAGTATTTAAGGAGGATACTCTGAGAAAGGTCATGGCTAATTTTGTCACCATTATTCTGGAAACTCAGATATATTTTTTTTTTGTTTTTATTTTATTTTACTGTTAAAGTTTGTAAGAGAAAAAAATATGTGACTTTAAGCTTTTGTCCCTCAAAAAAGTTATACATGTGATAGATGTCAAGTATTTACACATATTGTTCTCAATAGTTTATATATCATCGTCATATGATATTCATATATGTATGTATATGCATGCATATTTTAGGTTGGAAAGAAAGTCCTGTCTCATTTTTGACATGATTACTTTGAGGTACTTTTTCAATACTTACACTAAAATAAGCATTAATTTTTATATTCTAATGTTGTTCTTTTCCTTTCTATGCAGATTACTCTATTCCAAAGTGGTTAAATTTGTATTGATTTTTTTGTCTTACGCTTTTAAAATGGGTTTAGATCAGACCCATATCAGACACTGCATGCTGTATGAATTCAAAAGGGGCTCTTCAGCAATAGAAGTAGTAAGAAATATTTGTTCTGTGTATGGAGATGAAGCTTTAAGTCTTCAGAAATGTCAGTGATGATTTGGCTGGGTTTTTTCTGGGGAAATTTTTCTCACACAGACTCTCCTCAATCTGGATGACCAAAATCTGTCTCTGTTGAGATTCTGATAATTGTAACTGAGGAAAATCCAAAGCAAACTGCATGAGAATTGGCCAAACAGTTCAATTCAAGTCACATTTCAAAATACCTTTATGAACTAGGAAAAGTGTCTAAACTCTATGCTGTTGTTGATTAAACCAGCAGCAATGCCAAGCTCGCTTGGTAAGGAGGGTGGTGTTCATTAAACACACTGCTGGTCAAAATCATACATACATACATACATACATACATAACTAAGCCCAAAGTCAGAGGGAAGGGAAATGCTTATGACACTTTGCACAGTCTCCAAGACAGGTATACGTGAGAGAGGGAAGAAGTTACACTGAAATGTGAGGCCAGGCCACAATACTTACAAGAGAGTGTACAACAATGTTAAAGGCACTCAAGGATCAGGTGGTAGTGTTATAGTGAGCACTGGATTAGGGTTAGTGACCACCCATGTAAGATTCTAATTGAGACTGGGGCAGGCATGACTACGTGCTAAAGAAGCTTGCTTCCCAACCACAATCCTACTGTATAGCATCTTGGGAAATTTTTCTACTATGGTCCTAGGTCAAAGAAAGCCTTGTGAAAGCAAGATAATGAATCCCCATGGCCAAACATACTTATCATAGATGAGTGGAAGCAAATAACATTAGTTGCATGACAGTGATGCTCATTAACAGCCACCAAATGTTATCAATACAATAATATATATATGTATATATGTATATACATATATATATTTATATGTATATGTGTTTGTGTGTGTCTATGTATGTATTTGATGTAATGTACAATAAATCTATATTTTCCTGTGTCTATAACCTTAATCTTAGCTAGTTTTTTTTAACACACACACACAAACACATACCTATGTACAAGTTATAATAATCTTTGTTGAATGAATTAAAAGAAAGCTATTCAATAAGTACTCAATACATGTTGTAATATTAAGCTTAACTTTTTTTTATATATCTATATACTAGCTCTTTCTCTGTAACTGAATTAACTGTTTCAAGTTCCCATTAGAACTTCTGTCAAGCACAAAACACGAATATATGGCTGCTGATGAAAGTTCTAAAAGGAAGTTGAGGTTGTTGGTTCATCCATGTTGTGGGTAATCAGTTGGAAATAATATACACACATAAAGATAGATAGATAGAAAGAAAGAAAGAAAGAAAGAAAGAGAGATTGATTCATACGAACAGACACAAATAAAAGTATAGCTGTGTAGGTACAGATAAGGCCGTGTAGATGGTAAG
The DNA here is from genome assembly GCF_001194135.2 of Octopus bimaculoides. NCBI lineage: Eukaryota > Metazoa > Mollusca > Cephalopoda > Octopoda > Octopodidae > Octopus > Octopus bimaculoides. The sequence goes on from NC_069006.1 coordinate 22,042,548, forward strand.
TTCACTTCCCAACTACATGGTTTTGGGTTCTGTCCCACTGCATGGCACTTTGAGCAAGTATCTTCTACTATAGTGACAGGATGACCAAAAGCTTGTGGGTAGATTTTGAAGTTGGAAACTGAAAGAAGCCTGTTGGATATGTGTATAAACGTGTAGGTGTGTGAATTAGTGTCTCCTGACTTAACATCACATGATTGTTTTAAATGAGTGTCACCAGTATACAAGTGGTGTCTTTTTTCAAAACAACTGTGATAAAATGTCCAGCCATGAAGAAATATTAGCCAGCTTGGATTAGTGACAAGAAGGTCATCTGGATGTAGAAAATCTGCCTCAACAAATCCTGCCCAACCCCTCCCTATAAGCACAGAGAAATGGAAGTTATGATTTTGATGATAATGACGATGACAGACACCTGCAAACAGACATATACTTACATATAGTAAAACTGATAAAAAGTGAACAGTGAACTTGTCCTGGGGAGTGGAAAATTCAACGTTTTTGGACGGAGTCTTTCTGCTGTCTCTCATTAATCTCTCTTCTTTCAACATTTCCCTGAAGAAGACCTCTGTCCGAAAACTTAATTTTCCACTCCCCCCACACTAAGTTCACTCTACTCTTTCGATTGATTTTACAATATAATATAATAAGTCTTGCTGATGCAAACTAACACCAGCCTCTTCGGAGTCTGTATAACCATCCATCCATACATACATACATACATACATACACACACACACATATATATCCTGTCACAGTTAATACATTACAGTATTGAATAATTCTTCCCTCTACCTGTGTGTGTATATATATATATACATACACATATATATATATATATATATATATATATATATAATGATGGTTTCATGTATACAAATAATGAAGTTTAAAAATTATATCATTTTCAAAAACAAATACAATTTTCAAACGTTTTGTTCTTTTCTGTTTTTTAACTTTGCCTTTC
>NC_069006.1:22043880-22050213 GCF_001194135.2 Octopus bimaculoides
AAAAAAAAAACATTAAAAAATTTCTAACACTTGTGAAATTTGACAAACGCAGAACAAACAATTCAAATACACTCTTCAAAAAGAAGAAAAAAAAAATCAATACATGGAAATCATTCCAAATAAAGACTGGCTACCACTAACTCTTCCATTAATATATTGAGGCATCATAAATTCACTAAAGATTTATATATACAGACTTAAGAACTTGGTAGCAAGAACACAATATTTTTTCATCTTGTTCCAGATTCTTGTGGCTAATAAAGTTTGTTATCATTCTTATCATTGTTTCACATCAATCTGTTCAATGTTGGCTGCCAAGAAGTTTGGATTTCTCTTCTGTGCTCTTAAATTTCTTATGCTTCAGAGTATTTTGTGTCTCTCTAAGGCCACCGTTTGGGCTTGCATTGGATATTGCTGCCATCTTTAGGTGGGTGCCTCCACTGAGTGTCTTAACTTATTCAATTGAATTAAGAAGGTGCATGTTTCAGTGGTTAGAGCATTTGACACATGACCCATAAGGTTGTGAATTTGATTCCTGGACCGGGCTACGTGTTGTGTCCTTGAGCAAGACACTTTATTTCACATTGCTCCAGGTCCACTCAGCCGGCAAAAGTGAGTTGGTGGGTCTGGGGCTATAGTAGAAGACACTTGTTCAAAGTACTGCAAACTGGGACTGAACTCAAAACCACATGGTTGTAAAGCAAGCTTCTTAACCACACAGCCATGCCTGTACTTATACATGAAAGTGAATCTTAACTGTTACCTAAAAAGATTGAATTTGCATAATCAATGAGATAAGAACCAGTGATTTCTATTTAATTTAAGATTTTTTATGCATTTTTTTTTTGCTAATTATTTCTTTTACTGTATTTATTTTTTCTTCCTTGTTTTTGGTTATTTTTATCTAAGTTCAAAATGTGAACTGCCATTAAAATAACAAACCCTAAATCTGCATATGCAATGATAATAGAAATCATTTCCCATAATATATATATATATATATAAAGATGAAAACAATAGTTAAATGTAAAATATAATTATAAATACAAAAGAAAAATAGACCAAAGGCAAGCACAATAAAGTGCTTAACACCAGAGAAAAAGATCTAAGAATTCAATTAAGCACTGCTAATGAATTTGTTTTACCTGTCACCATCACCTGTGTTACATGCTATATATATTGGTTAATTGCTAATAAAAGTTTAACGTATTTTTTTTTGCTTTCCTTTAATCAGTTATTTAATAAAAATGGAAAAATATAAGAGATGACAAAAAAACAATGTTTAAAATGCAAAAAGCAAAAGAAAGAAATTAATAAAAAATGTATGAAACGATAACAAGAAAAGTCAACCTTTGCTTGTTTTTTTCTGTCATCTTTGAATTTTTTTTAACTTTAAGATTTAAAAGAAAAAAAAATTAATTATTACAAGCTACTCAGGTTAATAGCTAAGCTAACTAATGCAGATATAATAACGTAGAAAGTAAATAAAAGAAATTGAAAGTATTCTTAAAAGTGTGCAAAAAAATAATGAAAGTAAACACAACAAAAATAACCTTCATCCAAATACAAAACAAATAAATGGCACCTGGGTGGAAAAGGGATGCATTTCAAAAGTAAAATATGCATTAAACATTCACACTGGTTTCATCAAAACATTCTACATTTGTTGTTATTCTAATTACTACTACTACAACAACAACAACTACTACTACTACTACTGCTGTTATTATTATTAAGCATTTTTGGAATCCAACAGCAATGCTAAGAAGATCTATGTATAAATAATTACAGAATCTCACTGTATAGTCTGTAATATAATATGATGATGATGATGATATAAACGGCATGTTGAAGTAGGAGGGGATATGTAACTATACACATGTTAAAGGCAGCAATCCTTTTAAGAACCAAACATGTAAGGTTTTTTTTTGTTTTTTTTTTTTACCTTGTACTTAAATAGACAAAGTGAAAGTTAGGAGAAAAACAGAAGCAACAAAAACTTATTCCAACAAAAACTATTTTGAAAACTAAACTAAAACAACTCACCTTTTTTTTTGTCTACTATCTTAATTGAATCATACATAGTAATTTTCTCTCTGGATAACATGGATTGTTTTACATCATCATCATCATTAACTTTTGTAGTGTGAAGATGTCTCTTTGATTTTCCCTTCAAAACACGTTATATTTCAAGTATCCGAATGAAATTTTCTTTTGAGTGCTTGTAGAAGGAACTAATTGCTTAAGGTGGAGTTGCCCACAATACCAATGACAGACATCAGGAAAAAGGTTTGTTTTTCAAACTTTTAAAATTATATTAATGCATATTACATCTTCACATCCAAAACTGGCTACCACACACAATTATGTCACATGATATAGAACCACCATGGGTAAAGAAAATACAAGAGAAAAACAATACAAAATACAAGAAAAAAATAAACAGAATTACGAATCAATAGAAGAAATGTCTCAAATACTCAAATAGGTAATATGGAAAACAGTGACAGTCATTCCACCAATAGTAGGAATTCTACCACAATTTCAGACACTATGACCTGTTCATATAGCAGTTGTGTGTAGACAATATCTAAAAAACAGTTCACTGTCACATTTTGTTGCAGTCAAACACAATTTAAGAAGTGAGTGAACAGGGTTGTGGAGTACCCAAATCAGCCGGAGAATCTTTCATGTCTTATTTTCTTTGTTGTTTTAGTTATTTGCAAGAGTCATAAATAAAGCATCCAGTACATTCTGCAAAGTGGTTAGTGTTGGAAAGGGCATCCAACCCTAAAAATCAAGCCAAAATTGAAACACTGGAGCAAGACTGTTGGGCCCTGTAAAAATACCTAAACCATGCCAGCATGGAAAGCAGACATAAAAGTAAGGATGATCTCACACACACACACACACACACACACACACCCACCCACCCACATGCACACACGCATGTACAGACTTATATAGGTACAGGTCTGTGTTAAAAAGTCCATTTCAAAGCAATGTATTTTGAGGTTTGTTCCCAATGTGAGGAACCATGGGTTGGTGTTTTATAATACAGCCTTTGGTGGATCAGTGTGTTGTGAGAAATTGGTAGACTGAAACTCAGCAGAAGCTCATTGTGCATACGTGTGTGTGTGTGTGTGTGTGTGTGTGTGTGTGTGTAAGTATGCATGAATGTTTATATGGGTGTCAGTATTTAAACTGTGTTTCAGTAGTTTGGCAAACAGGGATCAATAAAATATCTACAAGACTGAAATAGTTTCTAGAAACATTACAACTAACTAAAGCCTTTGAGGTGTTACTCTGCTCCAGCCTGGCCCCAGTCCAATACATAAGACCAGTGAAAGAATAAATGAATACATGTTAAACAAACCTCACTAAAAAGCAGCACTGAATATGTTATCAATGCCAACATTTGGTTATTTAATTTCTTTTTATAAGACATGACATTTCCTGGATAATCACAGCCACTTAACTCTTTCAAAAACAACAGCTGCTCACTCAGCTTGTATTAGCCACATCTTATCTCCATGTAATTTACTCTAAACGTATATTAGATTGCAAATAATTCTAACAGTAGTAAACAAGATGTGAAGTATGTGATAGGAGACTGTAGCCATGTAGTTGTTGTTATTATGAAGTAGTTTGGTTACACTGAAGAGAAATACAATGGTTTATCAATACTAGCATAATCCTTACTAGACAATTTCCTGGATAGATTTATTGATTTTTAAAAAAAAATATATCTCTTTTCTATCATGCATTTTGGGAAGAGCAGCATTGTTGTTGGCTTCCAACAGATTCCATTTACAAATTATTGTCAGGGAAGGCAAGGGAGAGAACTTTGAAATTCAAACTGAATTCTAGACATATTTTAGTCGTATCAGCCCTCCTCAGTGTACCTTCTGTGGACCGATAAATGCATGATTTTGGAAGTCATAGCTTTCTTAAAGAAAATCAGTAGAAACTATTTACTGACTGCATACAACATCAACAGGCTCAAACAAATTATGTAGTAGCCACATGAAGCAGTGTTGTAAATTAAAAACAAATTTTTATATCAGTTCAAATTGGTGGTGCTTTTTAACACCTGTTGCCTAAAGGGAGAATTTCCTTCACAGCAAACTGCAGGAAAATTACCTTTTTACAGGTCAAATACATCCCAAATATTTGAACTGAACTAAAAGTTTGCTTAATAAGTTGTAATGTTACAGCTCAGACAGTCTGTAACAGATGTCAAAGGCTATTTGCATGTAATTATGCATGCATCTACTGACAGTAGCTGTTCTATCAACCAACAAGTCTGAAGAATGTCTTGGGATGAGGATATGAAACTGTGAGCAATAGAATGGCTGAAAGCTGGAAACTATATATAATATTACACATTAATATTAGCTCCATCTAAAGTATCAATATCTCTTTTTTACTTTGTTCATGCTTTACTGTGTAAGATCACACAACATGCTACTATATACACATACATATATGTATACATACACATGCACACAAATATACATACATATGTAAGTAGGTATGCATAATGTTTTCCTTGTTGATAGGATTCAAATGAAATAGTTTTCAAACTTAGTACTCAATACATAAAATGAAAGCAGAGTTTTATATTTTCTATTCGAGAGAGGGGAAGGGAGGAGAGAGTGGAGGGAAGGAGGGCAAGAAGTGAAGAAGAGTGAGGGAGAGAAGGAGAGAGAGAGAGAGAGAGCGAGCACATTATCACTATTTTGATCATATTTGATCTTGTCAGATGAGACAAGATCAAATATAATTGAAACGGGTATAATGTGATCACTAAAATTATATACACACACACACAACTGTGTTTGTGTGTGTGTTTGTGTGTGTGTTTGTGTATGTATGTATGTATGTATGTATGTATAGTTACTTTGATTTACATCCATCTTCAATATATTAAAGTTATATAAGAAGATGACTTTCTGGGATAACCCAAAGACTTCAACGAGAGATAAATTCTCTTTTGACTACTGTCTCTGTTTTATCTTTTCTTGCACCCTCTCCTACTTCATTAGCTTTTTGTCATTGAATTTTCCTTTCAACTTGCTATTTTTATTTTTTTCCTATGTCTATACATCTTTAAATAGTTCACACATATATATATATGCACACAGACACACACATATGTGTACATATCTTGTACACAAACAAATGCAGACATGCATGTGTATATTTTTATTTTTATTTTCTGGACACTCAGATCTTCTATTTTTATAGGCATTCGTTTGTAATACATCTTACTATGTCAGACTACCTTTCAAACTTCTTTTAAAAAATCCTCCAGTGCCACAGAGACATCATTCATATATGTCTTCAGGCTACCATTGTGAAACTAAAACTCCTTGACAACATCAAGAAGAGACATGTATTCTTAACTGATGGGAAGGTAACCTGCCTGGGAAGTTGGACACTCTGAAAAAAAGATTTAAAAAGGGGGTTTGTGGAAAGGGAACTAATTATCCTAATCAGATGCAAGAAGACACAGATATTGCTATTCTATCAGATCAAACAACCCAATAGATGCTCCTTCATTGGGTCATGTGGTGTGAATGTTTGCAGGAAGTGATGGTTAGTTGATAAGTTAGAGGATAATCATGAAGGCGCACGAATTAGTGGTTAAAGCATTTGGCTTACGATTGTAAGGTCATGAGTTCAATTCCCAGCAGCACTTTATTTCACATTGCCCCAGACCATTCAGCTGGCAAAAATGCATTGTCCTGTAATTCAAAGGATCAGCCTTGTCACGTTCTGTGTGATGCTGAATTTCCCTGAAAACTGCATTAAGGGCAGGCATGTCTGTGGAGTGCTCAGCCACTTGCACATTAATTTTATGAGCAGGCTGTTCCATTGATTGGATCAACTGGAACCCTCATCTTCATAACTGAAGGAGTGCCAGTGGATAAATATGTAGAAGAAAAAGAAACTTTCCAAAGATCTTGACATAAAATTTGATAATTAATTTGAAATTATCATGAATTTGTTTCAAAAATAAAGTAACTCCATGTAAATAAATGTTATTCTACTCTCAATGGAATCTATATTTTTGAAACTGTTTGTAGACATAATTTTACTGCACAGTACCAAATAACATTTTGGTTTGGAATTGGAATTTAGCTTCAAGGGTCTCAAAAAAATAACATTTTCCCTTAATTTCAATTTTCAGAATGTGTATTAGTAAAAGAAAAAATAAAATAAGAAAAACTCATATTCTTTTTATAGCTTTTTTTTTTTACAATATACTACATACAGATAGAAATTTATATAGAAAATATTTTGAGATAAATGTGTGTATGTGTGTGT
>NC_069006.1:22050505-22055456 GCF_001194135.2 Octopus bimaculoides
ATATACATATATATATATATATATACATATATATATATATATACATATATATATATATTATATAATTATATATATATATATATATATATATATATATGATAACAGTATAAATGTATAAACCAATGTGTGATAGTGTGATAGGAGATACGTACAAAATGGCTTTAAGGGAAGAAGCACAAGTTATTTTGGGCAAATGAATAACATTTAGATAACATAGAGAGAAGAAGAGTATACACATGCTGATGATAGTGCTTTCTTATTTGCTGTTGTTATTTTTTTCAATGGTAGAAATATTAAAAAAAAAAAAAGTGGGTTAGCATATATAAATTCAGCTCTAATTGAGCTGAGCCACACAGGAAGCAAGAAAGTCTCTCGAAAATAGAAGTGAGACAGAAAATAAATCAATTCTAGGATGAGTGATAAAATTTCAGACAACAGTTGAAAAGTGAAAGTAAAATACATGATTAAACATTTATTTATTTTTTTTACATTTAAGTCCTCACTCTGTTTCTGCTAACCCACCATTAGCCTAATGATGGTGCTTCTACATAGTTTCTACACTGCTAGAAATGGCAATCAGCCAAATTTTATATAGAAGATGTCAGTTGATTACATCGACCCCGGTGCTTAACTGGTGCTTATTCGATCAATCCTGAAAGGATGAAAGGCAAAGTCAACCTTAGCAGTATTTGAACCCAAAATGTAAAGAGCTCAAAGAAACGTAACAAAGCATCTTTTCTGGCATGGTAATGATTCTACTAGCTCACCACCGCCTTTAACCCATTAATTATATTTCTATTTCAGGCACAGGACCAGAGATTTTATAGGGGAGAAGGCGAGTCAGTTACATGGATCCTAGTCCTCAACTGGTACTTATTTTATTGACCTTGAAAGGATGAAGGAAAATTCAACCTCAGCAGAATTTGAACTCAAAACATAAAGAACCAAAAAAAGTTCTGCTAAACATCTTGTCCAACTCATAAACAATTCTGCCGCCTAACACCTTTAACCAATGAAAAATATCAGCAGACAAAATACATTATTTTCAAATATGTAAAGTGAAGTTTATTTATAACATCTTACCTTCCCAGGATCATCTTTAGACCGTGGCACTTTTAAGAAACATTTATTCAATGACAGATTATGTCTTATAGAATTCTGAAATAAAAAACAAAAAAACATTGCTTTAGATTTATTACAACTTCAAAACATAAGATACCTTTATATTTCCTAATTGCAACCTTTTTTAAACCCTTCCCCACCAATAAACATATAATAGATAAATTATATGAAATAACATGTAAAAAAGCTATATGAAGTAGCATTAAAATTTCATATAACAGTATATAATTTACAAAAGTAAATGAACAACGAATATAAAAATGAGGAAATGAAGGCTTATCTCCCCCCCCCCATATTTCACAATGCCCTTCCTAATTCCAACCATTTTACAATGTGTATTGGGTGCTTTTTCCATAACACCAACACTTAAAAAAAGAGGAATGGAAAAACGAAAAACAAGATAGCAGGTTAAATTTGAGGGTCAACTGAGAAACTAACTGTAGTAGGTTGAGCAATAGATTGCATAGAAATTCCTGGTGTTACACAAGAAGAACAACAACAACAGGAAAATGAGATGTGCAGTGATAGGTTACTGGAACTTGAAGCAGTACTTTAGAAAGGATCAGAAACATACTGGTTTGTAGAACCTCACTAAAGAACTAAAACAAACTTTCTGTCAAATTTTGACATTTCTATCAAACATTCTTGTACAAGTGGGCTATTTAACGTGCTTTATTTATTTATTTTAGTTCAGATTGTAAACTGCAAGGAAGAGCATCCTTTGTTACAGGTTTCCAATGAGCCTATCACCGGTTCACTGCACTTCTGACAGTGAGAATGTTAAGAGAGTGTCATTGATATCAAGACAATGATTATATCCTTTACCGATGTATATATCTTGGCAACAAATGTACACATACACATGAGTATTTTACATATATATAAGTGTAGTAAATAAGTATGCATGTGTACGTATATGCATGCACATATATTTGACTATATACATACATATATACATTTGTATCCCTCTCCCTCTCTCTCTCTACATACACACATATATATGGATGTAAGTTTCTATGTGTATATATATATATATATATATATACGTAAGTACATATATATTTGTCTATACTTTTATATATATGTATATCTATACATTTGCATGTCTTTATCTATCTATCTAATCTATATAAGTGTATGTGTATATGTATGCATGTGTGTACGTGTGTGTGTATGATAGTGCTTGCTCATGTGTGTGTGTGTGTGTGTGTGTGTATCATTGATTTGACATCATGTGATTCTTGTAAACAAGTGTTACCATTTCAGAAGTGGCTCTATTTGTTTGTAATCTTACATGAAGAAGTGCCTGGCCATGGGGGAAATATTACATTGCTTGGAAACAGGTGAGGGCTGATGCCAGGAAAGACATCTGACCGTAAAAAAAAAAATCTACCTCAACAAATTCCATCTGACCTGTGCAATTATGGAAAAGTGGGTATTAAACACACACACTCACATTATAACTTACTCTCTAGAAATGAAGCTCTATTGGAACATGGATAAACAGTACCACAGAATATTACCAGAAAATATACCCACTCTGGGGAAATTCAATACAAAATTCAACATATAGAATATTACACAGGCAATAAGCACACATCAAATATAATAACCCAAATATTTTGTGACATCATCAGTATTCTTTTGTTCACTTACAAAGGCAAAGATAACAGATGTGACATATAGGCTGCTAATAATTGAATTTGTATGGCACACACAAAAACTGAATATTTTGTTTTTGTATTTTGTTTGCAAAGTTCTTGATGTGAACTCATGTGTTGAAATATTTTGTTTTATCTTGGGAGGGTCATCAAACCGATAAAGCACATGCACTGGTTCTACTTCACCTTCTTTATTTGTCAACTGGTTAACCATTTTACCAGTTAATTAAATGATTGTTTGGTTAATCGTTTGTTCAATCAATCAACCAATTAGTTTGGTCAGTCATTTCACTGCTATCACTAGAGGGCATGTCATTGATAAGGCCACAAATGGCAATGAAAGGACTGTGACTAAGCTAACTGATTGAGTGGCTGACCAAAATGATTAACCAAATAACTGATTAGCAAATTGAGCTAAATGGTTAACCATCTGACAAATAGGAAACTGGTATAAAACCAGCGCATGTGTTTATTCTTAGCATAATGACCCTCCCAAGACGTATCACAAAAATACTTCCAGAAGTAGCAGTACCCAGGTTTGTTTGCAAGCGAGGATTTTTATCAAAAGTTTCTTCATTACAGAAGTTAAGGGGACACCAGTATCATAGATTCAATTTATTAAGTGGTAAGGAGACAACCTGGTAAAACAATTAGCATATTGGTCAAAATGCTTAGTAGTATTTCTTCCAGTTCCTTACATTTCAAGTTCAAATCCTTCTGGGGTCAACTTTGCTTTTCTTCCCTTGTGAAGGACTGGGGTTGATGTAATCAACTTGTCCCATCCCAGTAAAATTGTTAGCCTTCAACCCTGCAATGGACTGTTGTCCTGTTCAGGGGAATGTCATGATCTTTGTCATGTACATGCCAGGCAAATTGAGTAACCAGCTTTATGAGTACTAAGGCTCAAAAAAAAAAAAAAAAGCTTGAGCAGTACATAATTTTATCAACTCCAAAAGGATGAAAATCAAAGTAAAGAAACAGAGCAAAATAGTCTTTCTGACAATTTAATAATTGTGCCATCTTAACAGTTAAAACATTTAAAACCTGGTAATAATGAATGGTACATACACACAAAATTTCTCCAGTGATTTCATTGCATAATCAAACAACAAAATAACTGCCACTAAATATCATTTTATCAGACAATAAACATGTTTTGAAATGATGAAAAGGGTTACAAATTTAATGCTTCCAAACCAAATATGAAAGAATAGTGAGAAAAACAGAAAAATCCTGAAGAGAGAAAAACAAAAAAATTAAAATAGAGCCTACTCATAGTTTTGAAAATATATATTTTGAAAAAAAAACTGTTTTCATGTTCGCAAATAGATTTGTATGAGTGGAGAACATATCCATATGCATTGGTATTTGTATGTTCATGTATACATAAAAATGCTATTTATTGTTATACACATATATACATGCTTTTATATATCTATTTATTTAACCATGTAACTTCTATAGGATTATGACTGTTTTGCAACCTTCTTTATGTAGTATGGATTTCAGTAAGCAAGAAATTATGTGTACAGGTTTGCATAAATATGTATGCTCTGCATTATATAATACAAGTGAATATACTCAAATTAAGGCAAGAAGAGAAGGCTAGCTCATTACATCACCAGAAAATCATGGTTACAGAGTTGAACTGTTGATATAATCAAGATATTCCGATGATCTGATGAGCTAGTCTTCTCAATTTGCATTAATTTGTGTATATACAATTGTATTGTACAATACAGAGCATACATACTAATGCAAACATGTATGCATGATTTCTTCCAAACTGAAATTAATACAACATGAAGAAGGTTGTGAAACAACTGTAACCCTATGGAACTCACATGATTCAATAAACATATATTCTTCTCTCAAATTCCTGATCTTATATTTTATATACCCCTCGCTGAATAACTTTATCACTTGGATTTTTAGTCACATGGATACTTGATATTGTAACTGCTTTGTAATTGATTACCATGTAAAAAACACTCACTCTACTCAGCAGGTTGATTGGTGTTAAGAAGGGTATCTAGCTGTAAAAATCATGCCAAAACAGACACAGAAGTGTGGTGCAGTCTTCTGTCTGGCCAGTTCCTGTCAAATCATCTAAGTCATGCCAGCATGGAAGGCAGATGATGATGATGATGATGATGATGATATATATA
>NC_069006.1:22055858-22057892 GCF_001194135.2 Octopus bimaculoides
TATATATATATATATATATATATATATTATACTATATAGTATATATATCATTTTAGCCTTTAGGAAAAATAAGCTTTTCATAAAATAATCACGTAACTACTATTAAATTTCTTTTTATTTTTCATGCGTGTTTATAAAATTTTTCCTCCCCTACCAAAAAAATAATTTTATAGTTTCTTCTCATTCAGCCAAGTAATAAAAAAAGAAAACTAAATTTATCAAATGCAATGTATATGATACTTTCATCAAATTTAATAAATTTTTTTTATTATTTTGTAACGTTTTATTGTTTTATTTTATGTGTTTGTTGGGAGTTGTAGAATTATTTAGCTTACTTTTAAAAGTAGTGGCTTGGTGTTGAGACGAAAATGAAATGGAGAGAGAATTTTGTTTTATTTTATTCTCTTCTGAGAAAACAAAAGTAAGAATATTTTTGTGGTGTTTTTTGTGAAAGGTTGGGTAACAAAGCAAGAGAGGTACATAGATAGAGAGGGAGTGGAAGAGAGAGTAACAGAGAAGTAAACTGAGGAAAAAGGAGAGAATAAGTGAGAGGAAGAGAGAGTGAAAAAGCAGAGGAGAGTAAACTTAATTTTATAATTCCAACAGAAATATTTACAAACATGAGTGTGTGTATGAGAGGTGGGGAGTAAGAAAGGGAGGGAAAGGGAGAGAGTGAGTGTGTTGTAAGATAGATAGATAGATAGATAGATAGATAGACAGAAAACAGATATGATGTCAGCAATTTGGGGCAAAAAGGGAGAGAGATAGAAAAGTAAATAAGTCAAAGGAGACAAAAAGTGGAGAAGAGCAAATAATGCTTGTGTGTGTGTGTGTGTGTGTGTGTGTGTGTGTGTGTGTGTGAGTGAGTGTGTGTGTGTGTGTAGAGTGAGAGAGAGAAAGGTGGGGATATGGTCTAATACATACAAATATGTACATAATTATGTATAATAATAAAAGTAGTGAAAGAAAGAAATAGTACTCGATATTAATTTCATCTGAATGACTGCAGCCTAACAGGGGTGACTACTAGCATTTTCTTTATATGAAAGTGATGTAGTTCATTTGGTTGCCATATTCTATTGAAATACACCTGTCTGATGACACACAAAAATTTCATATAGGGAAACTAATACATAGACCGCTGATTTAATCTAAGATGGCTTTTGTTGCATTAAATGTATTTTTATTTAGCTGGCTAATCATAACATCAGTGTTTCCCAATGTCAATGGCAATGGATTTTGTCATAACATGCAGTTGCCAGAAGGTACATGTTACTGATGAAGCTCAAAAAAGCTTCCAGACTGAAGGTGATGGTTGTAACAGCACTTTGAACACACCCTACTAAACACTACTCATCACAGCTGACTACTTTTAAGAATGCCATCAGGACATGAAGACAATTTGAAAGTTCATCATGAAATAAAGTTTTGTATTGGACTAGGCAAAGATGTTACAGTTACTTAGTAAATGCTCCAGCCTGCTTCTTAATATGAACTGAGCATCTGTTTTCTGCTGGTATAAGAGATTCAAGGATAGTAAAAAGATGAAAGGCAATGAGGGGTGGGTGAGGGAGAGGGTTGTCAGAACATCAGAGCCAGTTGAGAAGATTTGCAATTTTTTGGATGAAGACAGTCATATTTCTATAAAGACAATAAGCATACAGTTTGAAATTGGTGTGGCAATTGTACACAGAGTTATTTGTGAAGATTTGGTAATAAAATGCAGATGGCTGGCTGGCTGGCTGGATCCTCCAAACTTTCAAAGCAAGAGAAAAGTAGACATTGATGATCCTTTGGAGGACACAAGTTCTCACCGGCTCCCAACTATGGTCACCACACAATATAAAATCCATGGCGGAACTCAAAGCAATCCAACGAAGCTACACTAAGAAAATCATCACACACACACACACACACACACACACACACACATATATATATACATGCATGCATACATATATATATATATACATACATACATATATATATATACATACATACATACATACATATATATACATACATACATACATA
>NC_069006.1:22062236-22064061 GCF_001194135.2 Octopus bimaculoides
ATGTGTGTGTGTGTGTATATATATATATATATATATATATATATATATGTATGTGTGAGTGTGCGTGTATATACACACAGACATATGTATGCGTTATTTTTTTGAAAATATTGAAGAATCACACAAAAGCAGCGTGTCTATTCAGTTCTCTTAATAAGGATAAGTAGAAAAAGCTATTTGGTGTGAAATTTTGATTAAATAATTTATTGTAATCACTTTTGACAAACCTAATAAAATATTCATCTCCAAAACTGTCATTTCAGCACAAACATGCCATACAGATATTTCGAGTGAAATTACAGGACTTCCAAATTTCTTCCAAACTTTGTTGTTTCAGTCAAGATTATTGCTCCAATATATGTATCTTCTTCCACTTTTGCGAAAAAACTATCCTCATTATAGGCAACAGGCAAAAATGTTGGTAAATATGTATGCATAAGTGCAGGTGTGTCTGTGTGGGAAGAAGTTTGCTTCCCAACCTCATTGTTCCAGGTTCAGTCCTACTGAGTGGCATCTTGGGCAAATGTCTTCTATTATAGCCTTGGTTCGATCAAAGCCTTGAGTGGATTTGGCAAATGGAAACTGAAAGAAGCCTGTCATATAGATAGATAGATAGATATTGTGTATGTGTGTACTTGTATCTGTGTTTGTTCCCCCCCCACCACCACCACCACCACTTAACAACTAATGTTGGTGTGTTTATGTTCCTATAACAGCGGTTTCGCAAAAGAAACTGATAGAATAAAGCCATGCTTATAAAGGGGTTGATCCATTCGACCAAAATTCTTCAAGGTGGTGCCTTAGTGTGGCTACAGTGCAATGACTGAAGCAAGTAAAATATAAAAATATGTACATATGTATGATATATATTTTCATTATCATCACCACCATCATCATCATTTAGTGCCCATCTTCCATGCTGGCATGGGTTGGACAGTTTAAGAGGAACTGATGTCTTGAAGTACAGCATCATGCTACAATGTTTGCTTTGGAATGGATTCCCTTCCTAATGTGAACCACTTTACAGCATGTACAAGAGTCCTTTTTCGTGGTACTGGCATGAGACCACCATGCAGTTAACAGAAATACGAAACCAGGGGTCGAGCGAAAGTAGCTTTATGCCAAAAGATGAAGGTTGAGATATTGGAGAAGGCAGTGGGGCTCTGCAGATTCTAAAAACAATTTAACATTAAACTGAAGAATTACTGAATACTATTTTGAACAGGCAGAAACTTTCAATTCACTATCACCCCTCTTCTTGTAAAAGTATATGTGTAAGTGTGTGTATGCATGTATCAATATATATCTATTTATATATGTACATGTATCTCTGTGCATGTGTATTCATGCACATTTATAATCTATATGTACACAGAAACACAACAAGGGAATATAATAGAAACGTATGAAGATTCACAGAAAAAAAAGCAAAGAACCATAGATTCTATATAGAAAAATAACAGGTTTTTACTCCGACCTTACAAGGTTTCAAGTAAATCAACACACTCACCAGTGAGATGAAATAGTATTTATTGACAAAATATTCAACTTTTCAGGACGTGTTTCAATGAATGCTATGTTATCAAAAATCGTAAAATATTTGAAAAAAAATATGAAGAAAAGTTCCTTGTTAGGCTGGGATTCATTGAACATCAAATGTCAAATCATTTTATACACTATACAGAAACCATATATCGTGTGTTAAGATGATTTGATATTCACTGAATGCTCTCACATCAAGGGTCTTGTGTTTGTTTTTGTCTTTTGTGTTGTTTTTCAAATTGCTTCAAATATTATAAGATTTTTAGATGTTTTTTTTTTTTTT
>NC_069006.1:22064081-22067879 GCF_001194135.2 Octopus bimaculoides
GGGGGGGGGGGGGCTTTTTATAAAATGGACTACACTGCTGAATGGAAGTGTCCTGAAGATTTCAATATTATGTGATTAAATGTTATTTTAGCTTGGAAACGAGTGTGTTGAATCTTAAGTTCTAAGAAACCAGTTATTTGTATATGTGAGGGATAGAGAGAGGTTTACGCATATATAAATACATCTATGTATGTGTGTGCATATGTGTGTGTATATATATATATATATATAGACCTATGTGTGTATGTATATGTATATATACAGACCTATGTATATATGTATGCATATATATATATACATATACGTGTGGTGCGTATGTGTGCCTTGATGTGCAAGTGATTGAATGAATCCTTATCTTCATGGTTGAAGGTTGGCTATCTACACTCACGCATGCACGTGCACACACACACACACACACACAAATATATTATTAAATCAAGAGAATCCAAGAAAATTGTTTGTCTTTTTTTGTTCAAAGAACACGTCAGGGGCTTAGAAATCCATGTGGATAGCAGCCATTTATAGTAGTTCGTAGAGTAAAATTTACTAAAAAATTATAAAAACAATAAAAAAATAATAATAAACTGATACAAAGCCATAAAGGTTGGTACTGATATTTGTTATCATATATTCATATATATAAAGTCATTATATATTACATATAGTCATATTATATATAGTCAGAAAAAATAGACACTCATATATTTGGCCATAAAGGGATAAATCAAAGTATACAGCATTTTAAATCCATATCAGCTAATCTTAAAAATCAGTTCCACACTAAGCATTAAATAACCAGATATTTGACAAGACTATGGTTAAGTAGTAATACCATGTGCTCTTCAGATATAGCAGGTATGGAGAAAAATATGGTAACTAATTATCTCTTTGATGAATACAGTCTGCTGGTTTGGCTACATATATGTGTGTGTGTGTGTGTGAGTGAGAAAATGTTTTTCCTTGTCATGATATCACATGACAGTTGTAAATGAATGACACTGTCATGCCAACAGTATCCTTTACTTCCAATCTTTCATGGTCATGGGGAAATATTACCTTACTTGGAGACAGATGAGGGTTAGCAACAAGAATAACATCCAGCCACAGAAAATCTACCTTAACAAATTCCCTCTGACCCAGGTGAGCATGAAAAAGTGAACGTTTAAACAATAATGATGATGATAATGATGATATTGAAGTCTTCAGAAAATCCATACTAATGTCCTGATCATCTTGAAAACATGTTATTCATAGATTTATAATACACAAGTGTGCATTATAATACAGAGTAAACAATTGTTTTTTAAAAATTTTTTTAACATCATTTATCTTTTACTTGTTTCAGTCATGGGACTGTGACCATGCTGGGGCACCACTTTGAAGGATTTGGCCAAATGAATTGAGTCCAGTACTTATTTCTAAGCTTGGTACTCATTCCATTGGTTCCTTTTGTAGAACCATTAAGCCACAGAGATGTAAACAAACCTACACCAGTGGTCAAGTTATCACTTAACATGCGCACACACACATATAGTGAACTTCTACACAATTTCCATCAACCAAATCCACTCACAAAGCACTGGTCTCCCAGTGTTATGTTACAACACACTTACCCAAGTTGCCATGCAGTGGGACTGAACCCAAAGCCATATGGTTGTAAAGGATGCTTCTTAACCTCACATGCCTTGTTCTTATTTTTCTCCTGGATTTTTAACTTTAAAACAGTTTTTTGTTTTTAAAAAATACTTTCCATTTAAAGTACACACATAATTATTTATTTGATTACTTGTATGCTAGGAAATCAAAAAGATTCAGAACTATGATAGAAAGATATGAATCAAGTAAGAAGTGGAGGGGGAGAGATTTGGCTACTATTTCTAGTAGGTTGAACCAGCACATAGAGAAAAAGACTACCTCCTTGCTCATTATTGGCTTGACTGTTTATGTAGATAGAAAGATTTCTATGGTAGCTAAATATAGATGAATGCAACACAAAGATCAATACAATAGCCGTGGAGAGTTCGACTTGGAGTTGGAAGGAATAAATATGAAGATAAAATCTAGAGTTGAAGCCAACCATTTAAATTATAAAAATAAATTTGAATATGTAGCCAAACCAGCAGACTGTAAAATAGACACATCTATTAAATTAAACAGAAACGATTGGAAGAGTTAGATGTTCTCTGTATAAATCTATGTGTTTGTGTTTGCGTGTGGGAGGGTGTGTGTATATGTATGTCTGTGTGTGTGTGTGTGTGTGTGTGTGTTTAAGTGTATATGTGTGTGTATATATGTACATGTGCAAGTGTCTAGGTGTAAATGTGCTTGTGTGTGTGCTTTTTATGTTCGGAAGACACATGCTCACATACACCCCTTTCCCTCATTTCACATATATTAGGTGGGTTTGTGTGTAAACACATACACACACACACATATGTATATATGTGTGTGTTTGCATTATATATATGGAGATAGACAAGCGTATTTGTGTGTATGTGTGTTAAACACACATACTCATATATACATACATAAATTCAAACATATGAATATATAAAAAGTCATACACATATATATATGTATGAACAACTTTGTATACATGCTTGTGAGTGTTTATGTATATATATATATATATAGAGAGAGAGAGAGTGAGAGAGAGAAACACACACATATGCACAACATAATACACATGCATACACACATATACCTACTGATGCTCACACACATAAATCACATACATACACAGATTATGAAAGTTGCTAAGGGTAGAGCAGGATTGTAGTCCAAGACTTTAACTCAATGTTGTTAATGATGGTGATGATGATAACGATGATGAAAAAATGATGATGACAATGATAATGATGATATACACACACAACCACATATGTAAACATACCTACATATGCCTGTACATACATAATTATGTATATATATGTACATAATCTTTATGTATATATAAATATTTATAACTTTATATTCAAGATATAGCTTTACACTCATACACATGCACACTCACACACACGCACATTTATATGTGCAAGTATATAAATAACTGCGTGTAAAATTACTAGTGTAATTATGGATGTGTGTGTGTCCCAGTGAGTGATCGTATATGTATCAAAAAGATATATATATATATACGCTTTTTTCTTTTGACTAATTATCCAATTATAACATTCTCATTACAACACATATGTGTGTGTGTATATCATATATATATATAAGTTCGGCTTTCAAATAAACCTACAGTATCAACATTTATTTACATAGAAATGTCACTGTATTATATCTACATAAATAGTAGATGATGATGATGGTGACAAAGGTACTGATGAAATGATACCAGTGATGATGATGATGATGATGATGGAAGGTATGATGATGTGGAAGGTGGTAGACATTGCTGCTGCTGAAGACAATACCTATGGAAAATGATGAAAACGATCACTATGATTATGATGATATGGAAGAAGATGACGATGGTGGTAATGTAGATGGTGAGGTGGGTGCTATCAAGATCATGACACTGAAGCATTTGATTTGCATGCAACCAACAACTTTCAAATCGCTACAATTAAATGGGAGATGCAATAGGCCAATTTAAATGATGATGACAATTATATGTGTGTGTGTGTGTGTGTGTGTGTGTGTGTGTGTGTGTGTGTGTGTATATATATATTCATAAGAGTGGTACAACAAGGCACAGATATTTACTAGACAATAGCAATCGATATAAATACGACGCTATTGTATAGCTTCACTGCGTATATACTGGCAAAAATGCGTGTGTGCAACAAACAT
>NC_069006.1:22067889-22069978 GCF_001194135.2 Octopus bimaculoides
ATAGATAGATAGATAGATAGATAGATAGATAGATAGTTAGATAGATAGATAGATAGATAGATAGATAGATAGATAGATCATCTATATGTTCTAAGGGTATGTATAGGAATTTATATAAAGTTATTTCTCCTTGGTTTTAGTTGGGCTTTTAGAACTGCTATAATTTTGCACAGCTTATAGATTCATGGAATTTACCAGTATTGGTTTAAGTAGGCCCAGGTGTGACTGTATGGTAAGAAGTTTGCCTTCCCCACCATATGATTCCAGGTTCATTTCCATTGCATGCCACCTTGGACAAGTGTTCTTTATTATAGCTCCAATTCGATTAAAGCCTTGTGAGTAGATTTGGTAGATGGAAACTGAAAGAAGCTTGTCATGAATATGTGTGTATATATGTGTGTGCATGTGTCTTTCTACTTGTGTTTGTGTCCACCATCCCTTGACAAATGGTGTTGGTCTGTTTATGTCCTTACAACTTAGCAGTTTAGCAAAAGAGACTAATAAAATAAGTTCCAGACTTGAAACAGTAAGTACTGGGGCTGATTTGTTTGACTAAACCCATCAAAGCAGTGCCCCAGCATGGCTGCAGTTCAACGACTGAAGCACATAAAAGATAAAAGATTCTCAGATGTTGGTGAGTGTTGAAGTTACTTTGGGCTTTTGGTGTTTTAAGTGTATACTAGTGATTTCATTTGGCTCTGAGTATTTTGAAATGCTAGATTTCCCTATTGTTATTTGGAATACTTGATGGAAGAAAGTGGTGGCCACTCCCAAGGTTGGAATGGAAAAAGCATATTTTTTGTTTTTGATAAGTGCCTATAGCTTGGAGATCGCGGTTTCTGTCCTGGTTGAGCTGCTACTTCCCTGCATCTGGTACTATAGGAATATAATTACACTGTCAGAAAATAGGGCCACATATTCTGTTCTTGACTCTTCATGTGATTCTTGATTGTCTGATTAGGCTATTTACTTGAGGTGGTAGTGTGAATATATTATTTCAGGTTGTTACTATTACATGTAACATTCTGCTATCTTCAATTCGGTTTTCATGCCGATTCCACCAAGGTTGACTTTGTCTTTCATGCTTTGGCATTGAGCACTGCGGTCGATGTAATCAACTTACCCCCTCCCCAGAAATTGCCAGCCTTGTGCCAAAATTTCAAACCAGTATTACAAAGTCTGCCCTGAAACACATAAAGCATGTGTTTATTATTAATACACATAATTTTTTTATCATTACATGTAATAAATATATTTAGTGATGCTGTGAATTTTGTCTTTCAGATGCCATGGTGTAGTTTCAGAAAGATTTTACTGCTAAGCCTTCATTGTGTATGCTTCAAATTTCCAGTTGGCTAAAATTATATAACTTTGATTGTCTCTAACTTCTTTATTATTAATTTGTACAAAATATGAATGCAATTTTCCTCATCAACATGCAAAGCAATATGTAAACTACATTTTTTGAGAATAATCTAGTGAAAATTTAAAATGCTTCAAGTCAATGGAAGAAATTTAACAAGATCTTTACTAATCACTACAATTAACTCAAACGTGGTTATTTCTAATGTTGGAAACATTTGTGATTTAACAAACTCCAACATTATTACTTTGGCTTGTTTTGATGACAAATACTATTCTAGCTTAATTCTTGAATTTGAAACTTTAATAGTTTCATTGGAATTTAACTAAATTATTACGATGCATATTATAATATAAAAGTGAATATTTCTTTGTTGTATCAAATTTTTAATAAATTTTATCATCTCTTTTAACTATCATAAACATTGGAATATTCAAAATTAAAATGTGTTTTAGATTGTAAAAATACAGCTGACTTATGCATTTTGAAGTACCAACATCATGTAAACAAGCTTTATTGGACATATACTGCAAGTTAAAACCAAAGAAGTTGAATATTATAAATGGACAGACATGTACATGTACACACAAACACATTTGTATCATCCGTCTACAGAGGCAGACATGTTCACACAAATACAAACAAAGACAACACTCACATTTGTATACACACAATATATATATATATATATATATATATATATATATATATATATATATATATATA